>NC_041215.1:26136053-26171840 GCF_002837175.3 Physeter macrocephalus | reverse complement strand
TCCGGAGCCTGTGCTCCGCAACGGGAGAGGCCACAACAGTGAGAGGCCCGCGTACCGCAAAAAAAAAAAAAAAAAAAAAAAAATTATGAGGGGGCAATTCCCTGGTGGTCCACTGGTTAGGACTTCGTGCTTTCACTGCAGGCACCCGGGTTTGATTCGTGGTCGGGGAACTAAGATTTCCCACAAGCTGTGTGGCACAGCTAAAAAAAATGTTTTAATTTTTAAAAAAATGATGAGGAAAGCAATTAATGATTAGCCACCTTGAGATGTTCCTAAAGCTCTGGTCCACCCTGACTCTTAAAATGAGATTGAGTCAGTACAATAATGCTTGCTTTAACTGAAAATAAGGTAGAAAACTCAAGAAACACACACAGAGAGGGGTAAAATTAATCTACATAGGGCAGTATTTACAGAGAAACCTCCAGTACCGTCTCTTAGAAACCTCTAATTATGTCAATGAGGATGACATAATTGTTTACCAGCAGGGTACATGAACTCCTCTGTCTGATAAAAGCCTAAGTGAAATATATATATATATATATATTTTATATATATATATAAATATATTATATATATATATAAAGAAAACATAATAAATGAGACAAAGATTTGGGGTAACATACTATAAATTTTTTTATGTTCCTCTTCTCTAAAAGATGATTCCACGTCCCAGCAAAGAAAATTTGCATTGCGTAATCCTGATATAATGTGAGAATTAGGGAGAAAAAAAATTCTACCAGGAGAAATCATTTAGACCCTAGGATGAAGAGTTTTCTTCAATAGTTAATCTTACTCAATAACTATCATTGAGCCTTCTATAGTGGCCCGAGGATGAGGGTATCATAAGAAGTAATCTGCTTCCTTGGAAATACCACAAGTATTTCTTATATGCTTGCTGTATGCTTAGGCCATTGGGACTTATATATTTTTTAAAAGTTAGAAATGTTTAATATTTTATTAGCCTTAAATCAGATTAAGATTATGCATGTCTATGGACATATGCACTTCTTGGAAATATTCTAAGGATTAAAAATCACATGCTTTCATTTCCAGTTCAACTCAGGTCACGTGGCATTAAACAAGTGGGTTTCCCCTGTTCTAGGAAGCCGTCTCCTTTCCTTTACTGACATATGGATGCTATCACTAAAGATAAAAGGAGATCCTTTCAGAAAAAAAATTTTTTTTTTAATCCAAGATATTGTCCTCACAAAATCTATTGCATTCTTTGAAGAAGCAGCCACATACTGACTTTGTCTTTCTTAAGTCATTTATTCTTATGAGGATGAACTCTCTAGCGACCCTTGCTGCTGAATCAGGAGGCAGACAATGAACCCGACAGACAATGAAGGGTATTCAGGAGGCTCAGTCCAGGTGAGGAAGGACTTACTTCTGAGGAGGGACTGATGTCTACCTGAGCATGGCATGAATCAGCCACTCTGCACACCCCTGCAGCTGGACTAATGTCCTGCACAACCTAAATCTTCACTGCAACAAGTTCAGGATGTAACAAATTGTCAGCTTCCTCTTGGTTAATATCTAAGATACCCGGAGCCAGTTCTCTGATAAAAGTTCAAGAATTCAATTTTCTTCAGTTAGTACTGCTCACAGATTTTTTTCTCAACATATTCTAAATGAATTAGCTCTGAAGAATGACACTTACCAGCCATAATCACAACATCGTGGGTGTTTAGAAGACTACATAAATTATAAACATAACATCAATGTCCAAAGTTCTCTAATATAACTGACACTAAAACATTTTCCCCTTTGCAGTCATTTTTTTCTTCCATTTGATTTTATAACTATTTCTTGCTAAATCCTATCAAGGAGACAATGCTGAGACAGAACTTTTTTTTCCCAGATCTGTTGAATATGTGAGTAGTTCCTGGAAACCCTGATTATTCCTTGTAGAAAAATATCTACAGGTGGAAGAAAAACAGCAAAATTTCTATAAACATGACCCAGCTTATAAAAGAAATTCAGAGCAGAAGAATAGCATTGCTATTCAAGGCCAAAGTTAAACTTTACCTAAGCAATTTTCCTATCTTTTATAGTCTGTGGGCTCTCCCTCTCTCAGTCACACAAACTTGCAAGTACTATGTTTTTCTTTAGTGTTTACTTGCTATTTAAATATAAAACTCCTTTACGTGAAATTACTAAATTAAGGGGAAAGCATGTTTTGGTTTTTAAATATACAGCTATTTTTCTTTTGCAAAAGTTGGGATCAATCCATACTCTGACCAACATTGTGTAAATATTGTGTCTCATACCTCTCATCTGTCCATGAATCATTACTGCCAGCATGTATGTACATTCCTATCCTAATTCAAAATATAATGTCACCCCTAAAAATAAAATTGTCATACAATAATATTGTTGGGATTTTTTTTCCTTCCATAACCTAAATCTCCCCTTTCTCTATTATGGGAGAACCTCCTAGGAGTGGAGATCCCCTCAACTAAAACCACTGTACCTGAGTCACTCAGGCTCCTTTCCTCTCCTCCCTCTCACTCACTTCTCCCCAGGGAAGGAGGAATGCTTTCCAGAGGATTTGATGACATTGGTGGAAGGAACCTGGCTTGAGCGTTTTGATATTTTTGCACTCTGCCTTTTAGAACCGGGTTGCTAACAAAGACAGGTCACTGAACTCTAAGCATGGCGGTAGGCTTCCCTCCTCTTGGGGAGGACTGCAGTTTTCCAGCATCACCTGCCACTGAGATCAGGTGGTTGTTTTGGTCGAATTCAGGGGTAGAGTGAGCTAACTCCTTACACGGAAGATCTAGAGTCTTATTTCCCAACCAGCTCATCAGAAAAACACCAGCATTTTAATCTCAATCTGTCTCTCTTTTCCAATCTCTTGATTGAATGTAAAGTTAGAAGATCAAGAGAAGTTTGTTAAGTTTCCTCAGCCCTCTGTGTGCATGTGTGTGTGTGGGCATGCAGATGCATATATTTGCATATGAGGAAACATGTTCTTTTACATAGGTATTTCTATTTCTATTGGTAATTATCCAAATAAATTATACTCTAGTAATGAGAACACATTTGAGCTACTGAAAATTATTAGTGACATAAAATTTGACCTATGTTCTGTTCACAGGCTCCTACTAGTAATACTAATTTTCTCTGACTGCAAAAGCATCAAAACAAAGTTTAGTGACTTGTGCCCACCATGCTTCTTCATGAATAATACCCCCTTTTCATCTTGAGCCTTAAAACAACTTTATGAAGGGATGAGCAATGAAATTAATTTCCCTGTTTAAAAGATAAGGCTTTGGGGGAACCCTCCTACACTGTTGGTGGGAATGTAAGTTGGTGCAGCCACTGTGGAAAACAGTATGGAGGTTCCTCAGAAAACTAAAAATAGAATTACCATACAATCCAGCAATCCCACTCCTGGGCATATATCCAGACCAAACTATAATTCAAAAAGATACACGTACCCCTGTGTTCGTAGCAGCACTACTCACAATAGCCAAGACATGGAAACAATCTACATGTCCACCAACAGAGGAATGGATAAAGAAGATGTGGTACATATATACAGTGGAATATTACTCAGCCATAATAAAGAATGAAATAATGCCATCTGCAGCAATATGGACGCAAATAGAGATGATCATACTAAATGAAGTAAGTCGGAAAGAGAAAGACAAATACCATATGGTATCACTTATATGTGGAATCTAAAATATGGCACAAATGAACCTATCTATGAAACAGAAACAGAATCATGGACCCAGAGAACAGACTGGTGGTTGCCAAGGGGGAGAGAATTGGGGGAAGGATGGACTGGGAGGTAGGGGTTAGCAGATGTAAGCTTTTATGTATAGAATGGATAAATAGCAAGGTCCTACTGTATAGCACAGAGAACCATATTCAATATGCTATGACAAACTATAATGAAAAAGAAGATATATTTTAAAAGAAATGTGTATATATATATATGTATAACTGAATCACTTTGCTGTAGAGCAGTGTTTAACACAACATTATAAATGAACTACACTTCAATTAAAAAAATATAAATAAAAATGAGGCTTTTAAAATATCATTCTACCACTGGTGTGCTGGGACTCTGGCCCTTGGAGAGTGAGAGAGAGCGTTTTTGTGTTTCCTGGTGTAAATATTTCCACCAGAGCTGATTTCAAACTGCGAACAGTTTAACAATCAGCCAGTCATTTTCAGACAATTCCTGGAAATGTAACAAGCAGCCCCCCCTGCAAAACAGCTACTAACCCAAAGCAAGCCTTTCTGCTTCTGTCTCCTGGGTTCTATTCAGCAGCACTCTTTGCCTCTTCACATGGTCCCCTCTTTCATTTAATCTACTCTAATTTAAGCCTTCAAGTTAGATTTCCTAAGCCTGTCCTCTAGATTTTCCTCTCTCAATCCACCCTCTATGTGGTGGGCAGAGAGATGCTTCTAATATGTCCCTCTGATGTGGTCTTGCTCTTAACGCGTTAAATGCTCACCAGAAATGTATGAGAAATCCAGTTTCTCTGCATCCTTGCAAGCACCTGGTGTTATGACTACTTTTTATTTTAGCTGATCTAATAGGTGTAGAGTGATCATAGAGTTTTTAATTTCAGTGCTGGTGACTTCCAAGAATTCTCTTTGGGTCTTTTCCAAATCTGTTTAATTCTTTACAATAATGTCTTGTTCCATGTTCATTTTTGTGTTCAGCTTTTATTCTTTCACCATTTCATATTCTATATTATTCAGTTTAACTCTTGGACATCTAGATATGTTTGTTATTTCTGAAGACTGTCAGTTGTGGTGGTTTATATCTTATATGTTTACTACTTTGCTTTTATGTTGTAAGTTCAGATTTGGTTGAATTTAATCTGTATGATCCCTGAGAGCCAAAAATGGAGATTTCTTCCAGATGGGATTTGGGCCGCGCGTGATTACAACCAGAGGGCGCTGACCTGGGATCACAGAGCCCTCTTCGAGGGTCAGAACCAAAGGCAACTGCCTCAGTTTCACCTGCAGCATTTTAAGTGAGACCCCCATGTTAGTTTCCCAATCTCAGCACTTATAGCATAAATACCCCAAAGTAAACTGGGATTTCTAAATTTCTTAACATTATTATTTTTTTAAGTTTTAGCTAATTATTGTTTTTGTTTTTTTAACATCTTTATTGGAGTATAACCGTTTTACAATAGTGTGTTAGTTTCTCCTTTACAACAAAGTGAATCAGTTATACATATACATATGTTCCCATATCTCTTCCCTCTTGCGTCTCCCTCCCTCCCACCCTCCCTATCCCACCTCTCTCATAGTCAGTCACAGAGCACAGAGGTGATCTCCCTGTGCTATGCGGCAGCTTCCCACTATTAGCTAATTATTGTTAATGCGGGTGTGTTTACGCTACTGGAAAATTCCCTTTTTGTCTTGAAATTTTAGAAATTCAGTAAAATATATGTTTGTTATAATTGATCTAAGATTCTTTTTTAGCTCTAGTAGGAGGATCTTTCAAAAGAATACGGCCTTGACTCCATCTCTCATATCTGTTTTGTTTGCCCCTTACTAGTGCTTTGCATACAACAATGAATGAACAAAAGAATGGATAAGTTAATTTAAAATGTAGCTAAATGACTCAATTCATAACCTCTTGGGAGTGTATCAGGATCACATTCAAATAGCTTCTTCTTAGAAAAGTTCCCTTCAAAATATTGAGTGAGGCTATGATGTTTTTACTATCGAAGTTCTATACATACTCACCAACACATATATCTACACTATTTCACCATAACAATAAAATTATTATATGGTAAAAATAGATTAAAACTGTAAAGTATAATTTTTAAAAGCTGATGATGCTCAGAGGTTAGCTTACCTGTGAAACAATAAAAATCAAAAGAAAAAACTGAAAATGTGCCATGTTACAGGCCACTAACCTTCTGAATATATAGAGTTGTCGACTCCTGATTGAAATGACTGACCCGCTATAGACCAATAATTTGAAACCGTGTTCATTCCAAAGCTAGAATCGTACCTCTGCAGTCTAGACAGGGTATTTGTTATATTACAAAAGTCTAACCCCCTCGGGTTCACAGAAGATAGCATTTTTTCTTTCAATATTCTTGTTACATTCATTCAGTATAACGAGGTCCGTTCTTCTCTAGAATTATATACGTAAATCGAAAATTTAAGTTAAAGTATTTCATTGATAGGTTTCAGATTGGAATACTTTCCTACTCAGTCTAATTGGTGATTTATTTAACTATCGTTTCCTTTCTGAATACATCAAAATGGTATTCATATGTGGCAATAATAGACTTTAAGGCAAAATAAATACTATAAATTCATCTTTTTTGTATTTCTTTTGGTAATAGTGAAGCACTATTGGCCTTCACGGGCACAAATATCATTAATTAAATAAACCTTTACATCATAAACAGAAATGTCAGGACTTCGAACTTACTGATCTTACACACAGGATTTGAGTGACAAATTTAAGCAATGGTATAGATTCGGTTCTATAAAAAGTCTGAAAGAATTCTAATTCCTCTCTAGGTACAAACTTTAAGTTTCTTAATTGTATGGCTGAATCTTAATGCCAGTAAAATTCAGATCAAAACTGTGTTTTATTTTCCCTCAGAATAACTCGACTAGAAAGAAATCCGAACGTAATAGAACCATGATAAAAAAAAAAATAGCAATTTGAGAGGCTGGCAGTTGCAAGGAAATGAAAAACACAGTGAGATATGTCAAGCACAGTGGTATAAATAATATGAAAATATGCAGTTTTTCAGATTAAATGAACTGTCCTTCCAGTTTTTGATGTTGACTGCAACATCATTTAGCAATACAGTTTGAGGCATCCAAGTGACTGTTTAAGCAGTATTTACCAAAAGGAGTTGCATAAAGAAGGAAGCCTTTGATCCTCACAAAACAGTTTTCAGTATCCGATGTGCTCTGTGGAGTGTTCCAGATTTACCAAAAAAAAAAAAAAAAGTCTTTCTGCCAAAGAGGTCTGTGGAGATGATATAAAGGAAAGAGTACACTGGACTCAAATTGCAGCCGGGATCCAAGGTCTTATCAGAGAAGTGGCAGTGATGAGATCACCTGAAAGAATAATCTACAAGAGATGGAGAATGAAGGAAGGAGTTTCCAGGGCCGCCATACTCCAACCTGGCTGAAATTCACTAGTTTGCCTAAGGCTGGAGTTCACATATGCCAAATACTTAGGCACCTGCTGCCCATTTTCTCTTTCCCATTCCCATTGCCACTGGGGTATGAGGCATTATACATGTGCCACTGAAACACAATCCTTTCTTTGGTTTTCAGGATCCTTTGTTAACACTACCAAATTGGAACTTATCATCGTATATAATTGATCACGCAGTCTTCTTACATTAGGTTTTTTTTTTTAATCTTTGTAAAGTATAAAAGTATGATCTTTACTTCTAGAAACATGATTTAAATACGGAGAAAAATCTAAATTAGATCAGGATATCGAAACCAGTACATCCAGAAAAGAATTCAACCAACTTTAGAATTTACTTTATCAGAAGTGCGTACTTTGACCTGTAAATTCTGAATTGGCCATTCAGTTAACCAGTGTTAGAGCCCCCTGAAGGCCAAAAGAGAAAAAAAAAAGAGTGATACCTTACTGCCTGACTCTAAAATCATGTCAGTGCTTTCTTCTTCATTCTCACGATGAAATCCAAGTCCCTTAGCATCACACAAAAGACCTTTCATGATTTTGCCTCTTCCTGATCTCCAGATTCATTTCTCAATCTGTCCTCATATGTTTTCAACACTCCAGTCAGGTTGGCCCACAGTATCGCCAAAAGCACCAGCCCTTTCAGAGCCTTGAACTTACCCTTGAACTTACCACTACATCTTCTTATACTCTCTGTTCTCTGATTTTTTTTTTTTACCTGGAAAGTTTCTACTAATCCAGAAAGGCTCACATCAGAACTCAGCCCCTTCATATACCCCATATCTGGGTGAAGTGCCTTTCTCCCTGATCTCCCAATAGCACACATATATTGTTCTCATAACCCTTACCAAACAGTGTTTTATTAGCTATTTTACTCATCTGTTTCCTTCTCTAGATTTTGGAAAAGTCTATGTCTCACATCTCGGCATCCCCAGTATACATCAGACCATCGGACATCAGAGATGAAATAAGCTCTTGCGCCTGGTACCATTTTTATTCAGACAAGGCTGATTTAAGGCTTGTTAAGGTTAAGGTTAACACTCCGGTTAAGGCTCCACTCAGAAATGTTATGTTTTGGATCTATTCTGATGCTGCCTCATAGCATCTAATCGTTCGGTTTGTCTGTCTGGTTATTGGCAGCCTGCTGGGTGTTAGGAGAGAAACGCAAAGCTATTTTAAGAGCTATTTATTGAGGCAGCCCTGAAAGTTTTGTTTATCATTTTCTTTATTCTACTTCCTTTTATATTCCTTGGGATCACTCAAGAGAATTTAACACCATCTTCCAATTTATTTTTCCAATGTGTATTTCCAGCTGAGTACTTTTTTATTACTTGGTAGTTCCTCTTGCAGAAGTCTCAGATGGGCTTTGAGAAGAGTTCACAACACGTTATTTCTGCCTCTTAGTTGTTTACACCATTATACTGAGGAATGCAACAGGAGGAAGAGAAAGTTCAATTTTCTTTTAGAGGTTAGCTAGTACTGCATAGCAATTAGAGTAAGCAGGAGAAAAGATGCAGCAGCAGAAATATGCAGGTGGAGTCTTGATCTAATGTTTAGAGGTTCCTCCAGAACTCCTGTTTAAGAGGAGAAAATCTCTGTTATGAAATTATCCTTATTTCAAGAGTGTGCCAAGCCATGTAATTAGGGCTAGGAAGGTGGCTGATACGAGAAAAGCAAATAAAAGCAGTGACTCAGGGGAGGCGTAGCATCTGCCTCAAGAATTCTGTTTGTGCTTGGAAAGGGGAGAATCAGCCTTCAAGGGAGACAGAGAAAGTAGCAGGTAGCACCGTGCTGTTTCTGAGTCTGACACCAGCTCTGCTAACTGCCTTTCTGCCACTGCGGGGCTGCACCCCATGCCAACGTGAGAGAGAGGAAAACTAGTCCAATTAGGTAAAACAGAATGTGCCTCCTTATTAGACTTCTTAGAACCCTTTTCTGTGAGTTCTGAATTCCGAGGAGGGGGATTGTCAAGTGGTAAAGCAGCCTAAGCAGCAGCCTGGTGGGAAACTGCTAGGTGGGCTTCCAGATGTCCACAGACTTGGCGAGTAAGGAAACAAATCAGCTCAAATGGATTAGACAGTTTAGTATCCGCATAACAGCAGGGACACGATCTCCATGCTTTCCTTAGCTCCCCTGGCCTCTGAGGTCCCATGGGGTGATGGATCGATGGAGGGCCCAGGAATCTGTGTCACATCTGAGGAACACCAAGCTTAGGAAATCCCGTCTTTAAGAAGGCTGTTGGCAAACCCATCTATCTCCCCTACAGAGAGAGGCATTATCTTTTTTACCCAGGAATACAAGCGAATCTCTCCAGGGAGTAGAGGGAAGCATTTCTACTTTACTATCCTGGGATGGCTCCTTATACAAACATTCTTCCATTTACATTCTTCAATTCTTAAAATGCTTTTGCTCAGAAGACTGTCTAAGAACATGAGCAATTCAGGGAAAATTGTCTCCCACCAGGTCTGTAATAGGTAGTATTTGCCAAATCCACTTAAATCAGTAAAACTATCCTTCCTCCTTTTTTTTTGGTTTTGGTTTTGGTTTCTTTTGCCCAATTAACGCTCCCTAGAATGCCCTTTGTTATACATGGGTGGAGGACTGGGAAAAAAGGCTTGGAATCAGATATGTTTGTTCAAAACACAACTTAAAGACATAATAGATAAATGATCTTCAGCAAGTTTCTTAGGTCATCTGAGCCTCAATGTTTTCAGCTGCAACATGGGGAAAATAACCAAAAAAGGGGGAAATATTGTGACAACTCTCTTATGCATGTGAATACCCAGTTAAGTCAAAGTAGCCAACAAGAATTGTTAGTTCCCCTGCTCTACTTCTTAAAATAAATTGTCCCCAAAATATCTTCTTTTCGTCAGTTTTACATATTTGTTCATTTTCAGAGTTCCTCACACGTTTTCCAAGTACATCCAGTAGGAAACAAGGTAACAGCCAATCTCTATGAAGTCAGAAGTTGGGTTGTGTTCTTTTGTCCTTTTTAATACAAACCTCACTCATTTTAATGATATGAAATTTCTCTCCAGAATGAAATTAAAAATACAATTCTGGCAAATCATGTCATTATCCCAAGTTAAACAGCTACACGTATTTACTTGTGCTGTCAGTGTATCTCACATCAGGTTTCCCAGAAGCAGGGCCTGAGAAAGAGGGACTTGTGTAAGTGGGGGAGAACCCAGAAGAAAACCTGTAAGGAACAGAGGAAACTGGAATACTGCCAGATTAGAAACTCAACTGATCCACAGGAAACTCTGGAGCGCGCATAGCATCACAGCTTTATCTCACCTCAGCGCGAGGGAGCTGGCCTCTTGTATGTATCAGTTAGACATTGGCTGCAGGTTACATTCAGAGGGGAGGCGCCCTTGCCCAGGCATTTCCCTACACGCCGAGGACCATTCTTAGGGGAAGGATGCATTGCAGGCGCTCACAGCTGTCGGGGGTGGACGCAAATGCCCGGTAAAGAGGATCTGGCTGAGCCAACAATAGCATCTCCTGCATGGGGAGACCAGCTAGAGAGATTTGGATGGCAGAGATATCAATACATAGCTCAGGTTAGGGGTGTGGTGGTGCAGATGGTGAGAAGTGGGTGGGTGCATGATATAAAAATAATGAATGTTGAAGCTGAGATATATCAAGTGCCTCTCTGTTGGTGTCCTTTCTTTACGTTTGGTTCCAAATATTGTTTCTCCTTTTCCAACTCTTCCATCTGCTTCCATTTCCATAAATCTCCTAGTTGCTAACTATTTTGCCTGGCACTTTGACTTTGCATTTTGTCCTGACCCTCCAATTCTTGGCGATTTCCCAGGTGCTAATTTCCCAGCCTTCTGAGATCTCATTTTGCACTCTCGACCTCAACTCATTTCCCTGGCCTCTGACCTACTGCTACGTTAACACTTATAACTCTGTGCTCTGCTTTCCTGGTCCAAACGACTTGCCTCGTCCTCACAACCGTGTCTCTCGTTGTGAAGTAGGACAGGCAGAGCCACTTTCTCGCTAGGGCTCAAATAACTTTGTAGAAAGTCTTGCTCCCAACCCTAGAGGCACTCAGAGATAGCAGGAAGAAAAGATAAAACTAAAGAGTTTTCTATGTGTGTGGTTTTTTTTTTTTCTTTTTTTTCAAGATTTACAGACAACTAGTCTGGGACTATTTAGTGCCGAGTCAAAGAAATATACTGAGTTTTACTGTCTGAGGATAAGAATGTTTTATAGCCTAGTTACCACAATATTAACTGTGCTCTTTTGAATGCTATCAATGCCATCAGGAATATCTAAAGAATGTCATTGTGTCCTGTTTAATCAGACTACAAACAGTTTGACCACAACCAAAATGGTTAATATACAGATGTTTTGGTACTTAATATGGAAAGCATCAATTATCTGGAAATTTCACACTTCTGGGCAACTTCCTCTTTCTCCTAAATGTGATCAATATGTGCAGTTACTGTAATAAAAGTAGATTAAGTAGAGCACCTGGAAAGTAGTCTTTTTGATAACTTCAAAATGAACCCAATTTGTCTCAACAGTCCTGGTGAAAATCCTTTGAAAATGCATTAATCCATTCTTGTCCTGCACATGGAGTCTTTGAAAATAATCGACTTTTTGTTTTATAACTCAAAATCTTACTGGACCACAAGGTTATCTGAACATCAGTTTTCACTTAACTAGAATACAGATATGAAAGGCATAGGAGTTGCTTTGAATGTTTTTTGATTTTTAAAAAAATTTCATGATGACACTTTATTTTTCTATCCTTGATGTCACTTTCTGACAAGCTAAGTGCAGACAATGTATAGTTAGTTGGGGTTCCTGCTATTTTCCAGTGTGATTAATCAAGGTTTTGCTATAAAATAATCCATTTTTCATGCATAGAGACAGCTCTAATTTAGCCTTATTTTTTTTTACAGGGTTGGAGGGAAAATGTGAAATACAATTAGAATAATGGAAACATCTATATATTCTTAGCATTAAAGACTGTAAAATGGACAATTAAAAGCTATCCCAGATTAATACTATTAATTAATGCTATTAATACTATTAATACTATTAAAATGTCATGAGTAATATAGGCCTGGCCATCTGATTTATCATTCATCATTACTACATAACTTACTCAGAGGGTATGTAATGAGGAGGGAAGCTAAATTAACACAGCTATGGATTCTTATGTAGAGGAGAAAAAAAGCTCTCAGATTAGACTGCTTCTCACTAAGGATTTCAACTGTCTCATATGTGATTTAATCAGAATGGTAGCTTGGGGTTCTGTTCAGCATAGGCTATGTCAATAGCAGCTGCAGAAGTGTGAATGGCCAGTCTTGAAGGTTACGATGCTATGAAGAAATCGTTTGGTAGAAAGTATACAGGGTTGAACTGGTTGCACACATCCAACTGGTAACTGCTTTACCTGATTTTTTCAGGCAAAAGTTCTGGGAATTATTATATATGTAGTTGTGTGAAATGGCAAAACTCTGGATCTAAAACTAGTCAATTGAAATAACTCCTTTTGAAGTGCACAGGCAGAGAACCATGGGAATTCTTGAATCAGGCAACACTGAGAATTGTATTTAACACAGTAGGGCACCCAAACCTTTGAGGCCAGCTTGTTAGGTTTTATTCTGTGAGAACCTAGGGACTCCTAAGAACAGGGCCCACACAGAACCGTACTGAGGGTGTGCGGCCCGGATAGGGCATGGGGGCTGTCATGGGTTGTCAGGTATTGACCACCCATGTTTCAACCAAAGTTAACTCCGCTTGTATCTAAGCCAGTGGTTCTTAGCACACTCAGCAACACGTGGAAAGGCTTGTCAAATCAGAACGCTGTGTCCCAGCCCCAAATTTGCTGATTCAGTAGATCTGGGGGGGGTTGGGAGAATTTGCCTGTCTGACAAGTTCCAAGATGCTGTGGATCTGGGGACCATACTCTGAAAGCCACCCAATCCTACTGTATACCTTGGGTCACCTCATAAGAGTTTATTTGAAGAAAGCATTCTAAATCTAAAAAGATCAAGCTATAAGTTAAAAATGTTGTAAACCCTCATATTAGTAAAGTCTCTCTAGCATGCCTATTTTCCCTTTTTATACCCTTTCTCTGAAGTCTCTGGTCCTTGAACACTTCTGGCTGCCAGAGACACCCAGGTGTGCAAACTAGTTTATTCAGTCTTATTTACTCGTGTTCTTCTTGCATCTTCCCTCCCATCCCCCCTCCTTCCGTCCTCCATGTAGTCACAACTTAATATACTGTAGGCACCAGGCTAGGAGCTATGCATTTTAATAAGACTAAGCCCTTGAGAAGTTTGCAATCTGAAACGTAAACTCAGCACCTCATGACCAGCATGAGAGGTACTTCAACGGAACTTTCCTCATACTGTTTGCCAAGGAATAATTAATTTTTCCTAGGAGGATGAATAAATGTTTCATTTGAGAGATAGTACTTGAAGTGATTCTTAAAGAATGAGCAGAATGTTCTTCCAGTCAGGAAAAAAAAATGGTATTTCAGGTGAGGAAAATGACTTCAAGAGGCTATGCTTAGAAATTTCTGAACGTCTGACAGCTCGCTGGAAGGAGGTAAGGAAAATAGAGCTGCTTGGAGACATTGTGTTCTCGCCGTATTGACATAGTGGGTTGTCACTTCAGGAAGACTGAAGCCCTGTGAGGGCTGGGATAGTGTTTCATAATCTTTCTTCAATGTGTTCCCAATAGCCAGGCTCTTCCCTGGCCCAACCCCACAGAAATTCAGATTTGTTCGTCGGTGGTGGAGCTTAGCCCCAGGGCTTTGAAGCTCCCCAGGTTACGCTAACATGCAGCCACTATGAAATCCCTCTTGACTGTGAACTATTTTACAAGCACTCATACTGGGTGACACATATGCAGAGCTGAAAAGAGTTTGCTGTCCAGTATTCTTACGAGGTGTAAACACCTTTTCTCTATTTAAAGGCATGTGCTTCTCCCCTTCGGCTTCAACCGTTGCCAACCAAACCACCTCGGCTCGTGACTGATTCCCCAGAGTCTCCAAGGCCCTACTCATGGATGAGTGCCTGCCTAATTATGCTAGACACCTTCCTTTGCCTTTTTCTGAACCAACATACCTTTGTATTGTGTATGTAATGCCTCTCTTAGATCATAAACCTTCTTCCTACCAAATGTGGTTTTTTTTTCCCTTTCTTCCTTGCATCCTCACAACCTATCTTAACCTCCTGCCACATGGGAAATACTCAATAAATATTAACTTCAATCAATGCTAAAAGGGAGGAAAAGGGCACACAAAAGACATAAAGAATACAGGTGGAAAATGAAAGGAAGAATACCGAATGCACATTTGGGACACGTATTTCTTCAGAGCCTTGAACATCCTGCGTTCTTCCTTGCCTTGTCACCCTCTGCCACGCAGCTCGCCTTTGTCTGACCACTGGCTCCACCGGCATCCTGCCATCTTGGCGCAGCAGGGTGGAGACCACCTTGCGATTATATCATACTAGGGACTCCCCTCCCCCAACACAGTTTTCTCCAGTCACTAAATTTTGTTTGTTTACTTCATTGCACTTACTAGGACCCATCATTTGTTTCCTTATTTATAGTCTTTCTTCCATCAGATTTTAAGTGCCAAGACGTCAGAAACCAAATCACAAATATTGCAACCATTTCCTAGTCCACTGTTAGGTACCCAGAGGAGGGGATTCAATCAGTATTTGTGGAATGAATGAATGAGTAAATGAGTGAATGAATGGAAGAGAAGAGTCTGGACACTAATACAGATTCATTTCCCAGTCCTGCTAACTCAAATAAGATTTCTGCAATATATTTATTTAAACAATGTTAACACTTTAGCAGCAAAAACATTCAATTAGTGAGCTATTTCACATGTAAAAAAAGATAAATCTGCATTAAATGACCTAATTCAAACTCAGAGTCACATAGATGTTTTTAAGTTTTTCCTGTATACCCAATCTCTTCTTTGCAAAGTAAGTTGTATAATTTACTAACATGAAATTTAACCATTGATTTAAATACAGTCACTCTGTTTACTGGACCATTTATTTTGCACTCAAATCAGAATCCTAGTTTATATTTGAAAGACACGTTTTCAATTGTAATTTTATTTCATAATCCCATAAAGATATTGTTCTTATCTGTAGGATACTGACAGCCTGGTTAACTGCTTCAAAATCAGTCCTGAGAAAAACCGATGAGAGAAATGCCATCTCTATACAAGGGAGCAGGCTACCTTGGCCCCAAGCAGACCTTCCTAACCCAGGCAGCAAATTTGAATCATCTAGGGAGACTTTAAAAAGAATAGAGATGCCGGGCTCCACCCTCTGAGATTTGAATTTCATTGATTTGGAGTGGAACCAAGGGATTTCTACTATCTTGAATGCTCCTGGGTGATTTCCCTGTGCAGCCAAGGTTGAGAATCAATGATTTAAAGAAAGAAAAATAACTATGCTCAAGCCGAGAATGGACTGCTTGCTCTCCAGATTTTGAGGACTGCCCTGACATTCAAATCAATCGAGCCATTATACACAAAAGGCAGAGAAATTACTGCTACTTGTGCTCTTGGTGCTGGCAACCTGAACGGGCAACGGATATAAAAGACTCGAGCTGGAGACCTGTTAAGTCTGCTGATTGGCTCAGGACTGGAACTGGCTGTGAGCAAAACAAATGATCACCCATCCAAGTCCAGCCACCTGTCTCACTGGTCCTTAAACCTCTGTGCTAAGCCTCTGCCCATGTCCTTCTCCATCCCTAAAATGTCCTTCCCCTCTCCTGCTATTAACAACCTGTCTCTCCTCCTGGAGCCAAACAAACCCACGATGCTCCAATGGAACCACTACGGGGCAGCTCTAGATCCTTCCCCATTCTATACTCTGAACTATATATATATATTTTTAAAAATCTTGAACTGAGAAACTACTATGCGCTAAGTGTTCCATTAAGCATTTCATGTATTACTTGCTGTAGTTCTCATAATAATTTTTTAGCCCAGCTATACATTGCCTTATACTGTATTTAATATTTTCAATCTTTTTCTCAAGATTTTTAAAAAAGCTTTTCCTCAAGATTACAAGTTCTTCAAGGTCAAGTACAATACAAAATATTTCATTGTATTAAGTCACAAGGCTAAGAGATGAAAAAGGAAGGAAGAGAAGGAAAATTGTTATAAAGAGAGTCCCTATAAGATATAAAGTGATATCTTATTTGTCTCATGGTCATCTTTGAAGATTTGATTTATTTTCTCCATCACGTAGATGTAAAACTGAGGCTCAGAGAGGTTACCTAACTAGCCTAAGGTAGGACAGAATTTGAACTCAGTTTAATCATTGAATTAGTTGCTCATGGTAGAGGGAATGTCAGCCTGGTATTTGAGGTGAGAGTGTGTTGGCAAGCTTAAGACTTACTGTCTTTTTAGTGGGGCTACCAACTAATCGCCCACTTCTGTTTCCAGAGGAAGGATAGCCATTAGCTCATCATTCCTGGTTCCTTTCTGTTTCTTCATTTCCTGCTTTCTTTGGGGGTGAAGACTGATTTACCTGATAGATGGAACTTAGCTGGCTTACCTCTGATCTTCTCTCCTCTCCTTTTCTTCGGGAGCTAGCTGACTGCAGGGAACCTGCATTCCACTCTGCTTCTCCACACGATCAGTTATCTGGGGCAGGTCCCCATCAGGGGATGCTGGTGGAGTTTAGCACTGCCTGTGAATGGGTGCACACATCTGTCTAGTTCTGGGGCTCAGCCTTAAGAAAGCCACAGTTGACTTACCCCTATGTCATATCCTCCAATATCAGCTTCATCAGCAAAAGTGACATTCTAGCTTCCTTTCCTGTCTTTTCTTAATTCGTGGACAATGTAAGCAGCTAAAACAGGGTGTCCTTTAATTTGATCCCTTAAAACAGTGGTTCTCCAAGTGTGGTCAGGGACCAGCAGCTTTAGTAACATCTGGAAACTTTGTAGAAATACAAGCTCTCGGTCCCCACCCCAAACCAACAATCTGTGCTTTAACGGCCCTCCAGGGCATTCTGATGCCTGCAAAAGATGAGAAGCTCTGCTGTGAACGTGTGACAGGCCCTTGAGTCCTGTCGCTTTAAGCTCCCTGATGGCAGGTAACAAAGCGATGTTCTTTACTGTGCACCTGCAGGCAGGTACAAGTGGGCGTAGGATGATTGTAGAGTTGGCACCGAGGGCACAGACTGAGAGATGATGGTAGCTAGAGATATGCCATCTATCAGTATTTCCATTCAGGCTCTGAGCAGAGTGGTTGCATGATTGTATTTTGCTTTGTTTTGTTTTGGTTTTCTTCCCTATTGCTATAGCATTTCAGTGTCTAAAAGGTTGAGAGGGCTTCTTTTTCTTCCTACATTACAGATGGCTGAACAGTAAGAAGATCATTATCTTTCCATCGGCAACCCTGAAATTGCTAAGAGAGGAGGAGGGACCAGCACACGTTCTGGGGAAGGGGCGGCAACCCATCCTTCAGTCACAGCTGAATTCAGCGGCGAGCGGCATAGGCTAAGGCTGTTGTTCTCAACGCGTGGGTCCCAAACATCAGCATCATTTGGGAACACCTAAAAAAATGCGAATTCCCAGCCTTGCCCCAGACTGCTGAATCACAAACTCTGGAGGTAGGATCCAGCAGCCTGAGTTTTAACAAACCTGTCAGGTAGCTCGGATGCAAACTCATATTTGAGAACCATTGCTGGGGCCTCGCTACTCCTGGCATGGTTTGACACCACAGTACAGGCATCACCTGGGAGCTTGTTAGAAATTCAGATCTCAGGCCCCATGCCAGACCTCCTGACCTATGCACAGCCTGCATTTTAACAAAACCCCTAGGTGACTGGAAAGCGCGTGTAGAATCAAGGATGCAAATGCCGCATCATGGAACAGGAGAAGCGAACAGGATTTTAATGAGGTTTTCAGCCTCAGCTGCAAACACTGAAGTTACAAGCTGAGGAGTGAGGCAGCACTAAGGCTGGAGCCTAGGGTGCCTGTTTCTAGCTAGTGCTCTCACTACCTCCTGCTAGCTCATTGGTCACTCCTGTGTGTTAGTCACTTGTTTGGCTCTAGGCCACTGCCTGGGACTTACTGAATCTGCATCCACTGCATGAACCTTCACTAGCCACTTCTTTTAGATCTGCATCGAATTTTCAACCAAGCTTCTTTTGGAATTCTGCTCACAGCAGGGCAGGCCTCCCTAGATGTCCACAGAAGGTCATCTCTCAGCCCAAACAGGTAGCAGCCTAGGATCAATAAGGACCAGTTCAACAATGAGCAGGTAAACGTGTGGCTGGAGTGTGGATAAGTAGTTGCAGAAATTGGAAAAAGGTCAGGTAGCAAGTACCAGCTTTGTAACTAGCAAAAGTGCTTGTTCATATGTGGCATTTCACAGAACCCGCAGGCTGTGTTTGATTAGTTATTAAAATTATGGTCGGCCAGTAGGGAGAATCAAGATAATTGGTATAGGTCTTAGATAATCAAAAGTGTCTCTCCCAGTGGGAGGAAACCTATTAAAATTCCTTATTTAAATCTCTTGGCCATTGACACATTCTGCTCACATGCAAAATGACTTGTCCCAATCTTGGTCTCCAAGGAAGAAAGCAAACATCCTCCATTGTTCTTTGTTTGGTGCTAATTAACGTTTCCAGGAGGACTGACTTAGATGCAGCTCTGCGAACCCCCAAAGCAATCATTCCATTCAACTTCCAGATCGTTGCTTTATCTCATTAAAGAATTAGCTTTTAATATGCAGAATGCTGAGATTATTTCAACTGGTGTTTCCAAAACTTGTAATCACACACACAAATAATCCTCAGCCTTAGGGCACCAGTGCTCAGAGGAGAAAATGCTTTTGTGACGGGAGAATCCCTTATTTCTAGTCTTAGCCTGTGCTTTGGAATAATGCGCCTTCTATTGCTGAAAGACAGCCAGCCACCAAAGACTAATTTGGTGGAATTGGTGAACTGGCATTGACCCTAACGGCTCTGAAACCTGGTGGCACATTGGAATCACCTGGGAAGGTGTTAAAACCATTAATGCCTGCCTGTCCTTCCAAAATACTGATTCATCTGGTCTGAGGTGGAGCCTAGTCATCTGTTTTGTTTTAGACAGCTTCCCAAATTCTGGTGTCATTGTGTAGATTATTTTCCTCTTCTCCATTCAGCCTCCCCCATGCTTTGCCTTCATCCCATCTGCGTCTTAGACTACCTGACTTCTGATCTTTCTCCCATTACTTTCATTACAAACTTCCTTTGCTGCTCCACCCACCCAATTTCTTTCAAACACTTTAAGCTAAAACAAACAAACAACAAAAAAAGCATATGATACAAAACACGGAAAAGCATAAAGGAAAAAAAACTGAAAAATAACAAACTACCCTACCCCCGAAGGATAATTATTGAGAACAATTTTATGTATGTGTCTCTCTATATATGTTTCCTTTACTAAAATCTGTCATACTAAATATACTTCTTTGTACCTTATTTTTTTCCCTAGCACAACAGTATGTATTCATGCCAAATAATGATGATTTTACCACAAGCATGTTGAACGACTGAAGGTGTGCCATCCTTGTATGCACCATGATTTAATATACTAATTCCTTGCTCTTTGGTGTTGATGTATCTTTAATATGTTTGCTTATAAAAACAGTGCTGGGACTAGTGTCTCTATTTATACATCAATGCAATCTTGTACATCTTGCATTTCTTCACCACAAGTAAAGAGTCAGTGGTCACGAGGCAGAGAAGACACTGGTAGAAACAAATACAACAGTCCGTTTTTTCTGGAAGCTGAGTCTTCCAAAAGACATGGTTTGAATGCCAAGGTCTCTGCTCAGATTGGAAAATTCCCATTGTCCTAACTGGAGAATTTTAGATGTCCAAGGTGCCTATTTCTCACAAGACCCACCAAGTGAAAAGCATTTTGCAAGCAGTTTCTGTCTCTTTATAGCTGTGCTTCCCCAACTATCCTGGTGAAGGGCCAGCTTTTTGCTTGTTTCATTTTGTTTTACATCCAATTTTTCATGGATATATACTTTTGTCAAATAGTATAAAAATGCATTTCTAGAAAAATGAAATAAAAATGGCATACAAAATACAAGGCCCATTTTTTTTTTATTACTAGATTCAAGAGTCATAAAATTTCTTTGACAAATTGCCATAAATATTCTAAGAGCCTACTCTTAATCTCTGCACTCAATTTCATAGCAGGCCAATAACTAACAGCTTACAGCTCAGCACTGATGGGCCCTAATTTGAGTGGCACTGGTTGAAAGGAAATTCTCCAGGAGATGCATTAGCCAAACAAGATAATCCAGTGTTTGAGTGGGGGAAAAAAGGTTTCCCTAGCAAAGTTGTGATGGAAGTGCAAAGTCAAAGTAAGCATTTTGAGTAACAGTGGAAAATCCAAGCGAGACACAGTAGTCGTGAATGACACTAAAAACATACAAGGCTGGGAAGTTCACGATCTGCAACTGCAGTGATCCAGAGAAGAGAGCACAGACGCTGCCCAAGGAGGCACGCAAACTCATAAAGCGTTCCACATTTTTCCAAAAATGTTCTGTTTCTTGACCTAGCAAGGATTTTACGGATTTTCACCTTAGAATCATTTCTTAAAATGTACTCATAAGTTTTATGTAGTTCTGTCCATATGTCCTATAATTTAAAAATGCTACACAGGGACTTCCCTGGTGGCACAGTGGTTAAGAATCCGCCTGCCAGTGCAGGGGACACGGGTTCAATTCCTGGTCCGGGAAGATCCCACATGCGGCGGAGCAACTAAGCCCACTACTACTGAGCCTGTGCGCTAGAGCCCACGAGCCACAACTACTGAGCCTACGTGCCGCAACTACTGAAGCCCGCACACCTAGAGCCTGTGCTCCACAACAAGAGGAGCCACCGCAATAAGAAGCCCAGGTGCCACAACAAAGAGTAGCCCCTGCTCGCCGCAACCAGAGAAACCCTGTGCGCAGCAAAGAAGACCCAACACAGCCAAAAATAAATAAATAAATAAATAAATAAATTTTAAAATGCTACACGTACACCTATATGCTAATGCCTGCTATGAGGCTGTAAATGACACGTACTTCTATATCCACGTAATTGAATGCAGCTAAGTGATGCAAAATGTACATTGTAGGTGACTGGTACATTCATATTCAAAAAGTATAGTATTTGTGTCTAAAATTCCTTTCAACAGCCCTTAAATAAAGGATCTCATACTTATCACCCTTACAAAGGAGAAAGGACTGATAAAAACAAAGACAGGGCTTCCCTGGTGGCGCAGTGGTTGAGAGTCTGCCTGCCGATGCAGGGGACACGGGTTCGCGCCCCGGTCCGGGAAGATCCCACATGCCGCGGAGCGGCTGGGCCCGTGAGCCATGGCCGCTGAGCCTGCGCGTCCGGAGCCTGTGCTCCGCAGCGGGAGAGGCCACAACAGTGAGAGGCCCGCGTACCGGAAAAAAAACAAAAAACAAAAAAAACCCACAAAGACAGACCAAAGACTCATTCTTACTTGTGAAGGACATAGTTTATTATTCTTAAAGGGAAGTTGTCAGGTAAGGTGCATCCTAAAGGAATAATGCTGGGTGTGTGTGGCTAACATCTAAACGCCAGGGAGTGGGGATGGGAAAGCGTGTTCTTACCACCCTCCCACCATCCCTCTCGTATTTATATCTCAGTTGCTTAATGAGAGAAAGAGAGAACACCCCTTCACTTAACCTTCACCCTGTGATGGCATAACAAATCATTCAAAACTATTTACTACTTGTTTTTTACACTTTTTAATTGAAGTACAATTGACCTACAACTCTTTGGTAGTCCCAGGCGCACAGCATAGTGGTTTGATATTTCTATACATTACAGAATGATCAGCAGGATAAGTCTAGTTACCCTCTGTCACTATACAAAGATAATACAATATTATTGAGTATATTCCCCATGCTGTAATTTCATCTCAGTGACTCATTTCTTTCATACCTCTTAATTTCCCTCATCTATTTCACTCATCCCTGAGCCCTCATTCCTCCGGCAGCCACCTGTTCATTCACTGTATCCATGAGTCTGTTTCTGTTTTGTTATGTTTGTTCACTCATTTTGATTTTTAGATTCCACATATAAGTGAAATCAGATGGAATTTGTCTTTTTTGTCTGATTTATTTTATTTATCATAATACCCTCTAGGTCCATCCATGTTGCCTCATAGTAAGACTTCAATCTTTTTCATGGCTGAGTAATATGCCATTATATATGTATACCACATCTTCTTTATCCATCCGTCTATCAATGGACACTTAGGTTGCTTCCATACCTTGGGAATTTTAAAAATGCTGCCATGAATATAGGGGTCCATATATATTTTCAAGTTACTGTTTTTATCTTCTCTGGAAAAGTACCCAGAAGTGGAATTGCTGGATCACATGGCCTCATAACTAACGATATGATATTTAGAATGTATTCTCACTAAGAATATATACATGTATGTATATAAACACATATAGATTGTGATTAGCCTAGGAAGTCTCTTTTATGTTTCAACTTGAATTTTAGGAACAATGTTTCATTGGTGAGTTCAGCTTTGCTTTTCTGATTTTTACCCATTTTATGTTTAAATGATGAGGGGGCATGAAGCAGCTGGAGAAAGATAAGGGCACCTTTTTTTTTTAATGACCCTCATACACGTTCCCATTTTTATTTTGTCATTGGAAAACTCCTAGAGCAGTTTGCTTTGCTTCCTTGTTCAAAGTTCTAAACAGAAATGTCTCTCCTGGCTCCTTTGGGGTTTGCTCTTCAAATACAGAAAAGGAGGGTAGAAGCTCTGGACACTTTCTCTAGCATCAGTCTCATGCCCGTCCTCCACAGCTTTCTGGAAGCCTTTGTCTTCTCTGCACTCAGACCAGGCTCCAGAGACATCAGATTCGGTCTCACAGGCTTCTCTCTCCTGAGGAGAGATTGTTCATGGCTACATTCTGTAGTTATGGGCAGATCATTTATCCATTTGGGGCTTTAGTTCCCTCATTTCTTTGACTTATTTTTAAATTCTCTTTTAAAATTGTTAAATATATATGTATGTATGTATATATATGTGTGTGTGTGTGTGTGTGTGTGTGTAATATATACACACATATATATATGCGTATGTATATGTATATCGATTTTTCTGCCCTAGGAGCAGAGGAAGGAAGGAAAAAAAGAAAGACTGATAACAGGGTCAGAGCAAAAGAATGAGTGAATTAAATGTACTTGGCTCAGCAGAAATAGAACCCAGTGGATAAGGCCAAAGAGGACTCTGCTCTTTGAACCCCTGGGACATCTACTGAGCTGTGTGTCACTACGGTTATTTTATTTTATTTTATTTTTTGCATTACGCGGGCCTCTCACTGTCGTGGCCTCTCCCGTTGCGGAGCACAGGCTCCGGACTCGCAGGCTCAGCAGCCATGGCTCACGGGCCTAGCCGCTCCGCACACAGCATGTGGTATCTTCCCGGACTGGGGCACGAACCCCCGTCGCCTGCATCGGCAGGCGGACTCCCAACCACTGCGCCACCAGGGAAGCCCTACGGTTATTTTTATTGGCATTTCACAAGACATTTGAGCAAAGGATCAGAACAAGAGAAAATAGAATGAGAGGAGGGAAAGAGAAAAGAAATAGACACTGGGGAAGAGAGATAGTTGTCCAGTTCTCTTTGGTCAATTTCCTGCTGGTGAGAAATAAAGGGAGAGACATAAAGGAAAGATAAAGGGAGAGTGGAGAGGGAGACCGCACAGAAGTCCTCACAGAACTGACAGCCAGCACCTTGCCAGGGGCTCTCCACCCTGCTAGTCACCAGTGAGAAGTCCACTGTGCTTCTAAACCAAGGATTGCAAACCAATTGCTTTGAGAGACCAATAGGTAATATAAATAAGTGAAGCTGGCTCAGCACGAGACAAGAAGGAATGAGAGAAACTGTATGAACAGAAAAGCATATTTCCCATGTGAAGAGATGAAATGACCACCAACCGGCGGCAAGGATCACCTGAATAGCTAGCTCAGCAAGCCCAGTCTTACCACATCTTCTGATAGTTCAAGAAAAACCCCATATCAGAATACTGATTTTCATTCTGATTTTCAAAACATTATTTCGTTTCTGTGGACACTTGTCTTTGTCACTAACTGTAAAGGAAAAGGGAAAGCAGGACACAAAAATAGAAATTAATCCACACGTTAATTCTCCTTCCATAGAGTCAACATGGCTTCGGTTGTTTTCATTTGTTTTTCATATATGGACATTTGCTTATGGAGATTTAAAAATTCCTAAAGGGCAGTCACCATGCCATACATTTCTTTATGTTCTATATACACTCACCTACACAGACTACAGTTCAGGTCTGATTAAAACATTCTGTGATTGAATTAAAATAATCTGGTCATGCGTTCCTTTTCTTTTCCTCTCCCTAGTGGAACAAAACCAAATCCATTATTGCATAGTTTTATGTGGCAGCCTTTGGTCAAGAAAGTAGAAAATGCTGGTATGAAGCAGATGTATCCTTCCTCCATGTTTTTCTTTTAAAAATGCAGATTCCCAAGCCTCTAATTCAAGTCTTTGAAATTTCAGAAACTGTTTCCAATACACCCCAAAAAGGAATAGCAAGGTGAGCTAATTCCATTTCTGAAATTTACCTCAATACCAGGCATTCTCGATCAGGGGGTCAGCAAATGTTTTCTGTAAAGGTCCAGAGAGTGACTATTTTAGGTTTGGGAGCCATATGATTGAGCTGCTCAACTCTGCCCTTGTAGCACAAAAGCAACTAGAGACAAAATGATGAGACTGTCCCATAATACCTGTACAGAAACAGGCAGCCACAGTTTGTCCATCCTTCCCCTACATGAAAAATCTTTTTCTTTCTTTTGGCCGCCCCATGCGGCTTGCGGGATCTTAGTTCCCCGAGCAGGGATTGAACCCCGGTCCTCGGCAGTGAAGAAAGGCCGGAGTCCTAGCCACTGGATGGCCAGGGAATTCCCAAGAAACATCTTTTCTTAGCCCGCACTCTCTGGATAACTGCTTCTATTTCAAATTTATTTTCCAGTGTAGACAGTTCTCCTTAACATTTTCTCCTACTTCCTGTTCAGAACTGCCCCTTCCTGATCACTGCGCACCAATCTTAGGACAGGCCATTCCCACTGCTGATATTTGCAAATCATGACTTCCTCCAACACCAGGTTCAATTACAATTCAGTCTTCACTGATTTTGTCTCCTTTGATTGTTGAAAAGAGAGACCCATGGTTGACAATAGCTTCTCTATTTTCAACCATGGGTCTCTATTTCTGTCACCTCCCATGCCTCCAATATACTCTACTTAGATATACTAACATGTTTTTGCAAGTGAAGCTATCAACTTGTCACTCTGTTCAAACACCTTCTTTGACTCTGTTGCCTATAGAAACGTTCAGACTCAAAAGCAAGCATGACTGTCATCAGACCTCTCCAACTTATGTGCATATGCAATTGTCAATCTCTGTGTATCCTACGCTCAGTCAACCCGCAATCTTTACACCGTTCTGTGCTCTGATTGAGCCAGTCCATCTACGGACCCTAACTCTGGTTAAATGTCAGTTTGCTTCAAGACCAGTTCAAATGCTACAATCTCCAGGAAGTAGTATCCTAGGTTCCCCTTGGCCAGAGGTAGCCTTTCCTCCATCTGTAGTCTAAAACTTGGTGCCTTGCATAGACTATTTATTACCTTCAGTCTTAAACTACCTGAGGACAAGACCAAAATTCTATCACCACAACCGCCAAGACCTAGACCAGCAATCCTACTCACAGGAGACATCATTATCGAAAGCTAATATTTATCAAGCACCTTCTATATGGTACAATAAAACTTCATGTTTTACACATAAGTATTAAATCATTTAATCCTTACAACCACATTTTTACAGATGAGCAAACCAAAATGATTGTACAGTATTTATTTTATAGATGAGGAAGCAGACACCTTGCAGGGCTGACACCCAAACCCACCAGGAAAGCTTGGGAGCCTGAACTCTTAGCTTCTGCACTGGACCATCTCTCAGTACACTTTTACAGGATTTACATTTTGCATAATTTGGAATATACCTTGGTTCTTTTCACTTATAGAGGTTGTAATAATTGCATCTATGCTTTAATGACATCTCCTTGGTCAGAATTATGATGTTTTTGATATTGAGTGCATTTGTTCAGAAACAAAAGCCCCAGAAATAAAATTATTGCTGAAAACTACAATGTGTTCTACTTGATTATTACTAAAATAGTTATTTTTCCCCCAAGATTTAAAAATCCCCCCTTGCCTGTTTTTACCCCTATTCTTAACCAGTAAAATTAAAATTTTCCATTTTCATCCAATCGTCAGGTTTAGATATGAAAAAACAAAAACTTTTAAATATTAAAGCAAATTTCACTCTTCTGTGGTCCTCTCCTGTTCATCTATAAACTCACAGCATGGTACATTGCTCTTTTCCTGAAGAGAGGTAGGGAATCACTAGTAAGTATCCTAAGAAGCCATCTATAATATAAATGTGGGTTGGATTTTACGATGTTTCTCAAATCAAATATGCTGAGGTTTCTGGCAATAGTCACTCATCTGTATTTGATGCATCATGCTCTGGCACAGACACCACAAGAAGCAAGCTTCAAAGTAAAATCCACTTGAAGAATCAGCGCACTTACCTTGATCTGTGTGTCACTGGACTGAGTAAGTTGGGTTTCAGATATTTTTTCAAGGGCCAAAAGCATCCAACCCTTTGGTGGTGGCTAGATCTCTCTTTTCCTTCCTTACCCTTTGGCCTTGGCTGCTTATACCTCAGATTCTCCTTTTATACTCCAGCATGTGCATAGAGGGGTCCAGAATTAATAATGGGTGAGAAGGGGATGCTGACCAGGAGTGTATCAGTTTCCTAAGGCTGCTGTAACAAAGGCGTACAGACTGAGTGGCTTAAAATAACAGAAATTTATTCTCACACAATTCTGGAGGAGGAATGTCCAAAAACAAGGTTCTGCAGGGCAATGCTCTTTCTCAAGCCTCTAGGGGAGGGTCATTCCTTGTCTGTTCCTCTTCCTGGTGGCCTGGTTGTCCTTGGCTTATGGCAGCATAACTCCCATCTCTGCCTCTGTCTTCACATGACCCTCTTCTCCCCGTGCGTCTCTGTCTTCACCTGGTGTTCTGCTCTTTTCACAAGAACATGAGTCATGTTTGATTCAGGTACACCCTAATCAAGTTGAGCCTGACCGCATCTTCAAAGACTCTACTTCCCAATAAGGTCTCATTAACAGGTATTGGGAATTGTGGTTTCAACATACTTTTTACATTTGTGGGTGGTGGCACAATTCAACATATAAGAAAGGTTTAGATACGTCTCCCTGCTTTTTACCTGCTCCCGTAGGCCAAGGTGAGGAACAGAGGCTGGGCTGTCCTTCGGGAATTTTAAGGAAGAGACCCTGGTCATCACTGCTCCTTTCCCCTTGACACTCTCTCTTATAGCCTTCAACTCCAGTGCCGCTCTACACCTCTGTTTCTCTCCTGGCCTTTGCCACTGCCCAGAAATCACCTTGGACTGCAAGAATAATTATGGAAAGGGACTCAGGTTATCCTTTTTCCTTCTGATAGCTCAATGCTCCTCTATTGTGCTAGGATCAGGTAAAAAATGCTGGGAAGTAGCTTCTGCTGGTAGACAGAGGAGTACAGGCTTTATGATCTTGGAAAATTGGATTCCCATCCAAATCCTCTATGTATAAGCTCAATAATTCTTCCCTATTTGAGCTTCAGGTTCTTTGCAACATAAAAATAAACATGAGATCACATTATAGAATTATGGTAATGATAAAAAAAAAGTCACAATATACAAAGCACTTGGTATCCAGATATCCCTTAGCAACTTAACTTTTTAATTTGAAACTCTGAGTAATTTTTTGAAAAATTTGAAACTCTGAACATTTTTTAAAATTTGAATTATGCAAGATGATCAGATTCTATGGTGTCTTGAAGGCTTATGCAGGACTAGCCCGTTGAGGAAATGAATTTTATGTTTAAACAACTGACCTTGGACCAGACTTTTGGAAAACAACCTGATTGCTCCTTGGATAAAGGTTCAAATTAATTTATGGCAAGCCTATTACCATAGTCTGTCTCTGCCTGCAGCATCATGCCTTCAAAAATATGCTGTATTTTCCTTAAATCTATCATTTAGCTTATTTGGTTGTAGGCAATAGAAATGTATTCTAGCTTAAGAGTGAAAAATAAATTTACTGGAAGGAAGAGGGTAGCCCACAGAATCAGAGGATTTGCTGAACAACGAGATCATAGAAAGGATAGGAACACGGTATCACTGAATATTTAGGCAGCAAGAAGTGATGTACAGCCAAGCCCTCATGACAGTTAAATAACCTGGTACCATTTTGGCTCAAGACACATATTTTGAGAAGAGATAGTCTGATTGGGCTAGCCCCTCCCATCCCTTATCCAAGGAATGCAGGACCTTAGTTTCACAGTCTCAGGAGGACTGCATGAACTGGAGAAGTGCTCCAAAAGACAACCTAAGTGTTTTCACTAGAGGAACGTAAATGAATGCCTGGCAGGTAAAAGGGCAGATGTCTACTATGTTGTCATTTTAAGAACGGAGATTTACCTTGACTTTCAATTGTCATTCATACAACTAATCACTTGTATCAATTGAATGAATGATGGCTTCCCTTGTTCCTAAGAGGACTTATGAATAGGTGGAAAAGGGAGTAAAAGGGATGTTAGGAAAGAGGATGTTTAGATTTATACCTAAGGGATGTTTAGATTTACACCTAAATCTGTCAAAGAATCTCTCCTCTGAAAATCCCTTTATTCTGATTAGTGTACATTTTCCTAACATACAAAAAACCTTTTATAGCATGGCAACCATTTATCAGATGCCAGCAAAGGATTAAGTTACTTTGATGTTTTAATCCTGCTGACAAACTGAGACCCGGAAACCTCCAACGAGGAAACTGGGAAACTAAACACGGGGTGAGTTGCAGAGGAGACTGTATTTCTAAGGACAGGAGAGATGTAGGAGATCTCTGTCTTGCATTGGGATAGGTGACAGCTTCGAGGGTGAGCTCCTGGGTTTCCACAAGACACCCTGAGCATCTCACACATGTGGAAGCAAGACCAGAGTCAGAGGAGAAGAGAAAAAAGAACGGTGGAGAGATTCCGGGAAATTATCACAAGCACTGATGAGTCTGCGCCTCCCCACCAGAGGCCATGGATGTGTGCTTCATGGATATAGTATCCACAAAAGGGCCAGGTGTTACTAGGCAGTTACCTGTCCTTTTCCTTATCCATCTTTAGTCCATCTCAAATGTTCTACCCCACATTTTTGCTCTCTTCATTTCTCAGATAAGGAAACAGAGGTTCAGAAAAATGAACTCATCCTTATGCCCATACAGAGAAGCAGCTGTTGAACAGGGATTCTAACACAAATCCTCTAGCTCAAGTTCCCCTTTTAACCCTGTGCTGTGTAACTAACCATACTCTCCCCAGTCTTTATTTTTTCCACTAAGGGTAGAATAAACAGTTTGTCCCTTATTAAATCATTTAAGCAATCAGCTGAGAAGCTATGTGTTTTGGGGGTGTACCACAGCAGTGAGAGGTAGAGCAGCAGGTAAGGAGCTTCCCAGCCTTCTTACAACCATCCAGGTAGGCAGCCTTCTCATACATGAGCAAAGGTCTTTAGCTATGATTGCTGTCTGAACTCTTACTATGTGCCCTGCACTTTGTTGAGTGCTTTTACCTATTTTATCTCATTCTATTCTCACAACATCTTTGTCGGGTGAATAAAGCAATCTGTGTCCTATAGCTAAGGACACAGGCTTAAGTGTCTGGCCCGAGGTCACATAGCTAGTCCTTGACAAGTCCTAAGATTTCCTTTTCCATCAAGTTTTCTGTACAAACAGGGCTCAGGAAAGGCCGGAGGGATGTTTATCTGTCAGGCAGATTTCTGTCTACTGCAGAAATGTTAGCCTTTTCACAGACCACTGCATGCTTCCGTAAAAACTCGAAGTAAACTAAAAGATGTGTTCTGGGACCAAACTGATGGAGGAGACACCTGTACTCATTCTTAAATCAGACCCAAGTTCAAATCACAGCTCAAGTCCCTCCACCTAGGTCAGGTAGGGACAAGATCTTACTGAAATTTCCCTGCTCCATGGAGACTTGTCTGACTAAATGCCCATGAGTTGAGTTAGATAAGCAGGAAACAACTAACATCTAGCATATCATAAGTACCTATCCTAGTCACCACTATGAGCAGAAAATAACACTCTTTTGCTTTATTTTTTCAGTTTCTAACAGTTCCTAAAGACCATAACCATTTCTTTTCTACTATTTCCAATTTATTTCACATTTCTTGCTTTTGCTAATCACTGTAGATGGAAACAATTATGAAAGGTATGTTCATACAGGTTTCCATGTTCTTTGCAATACTTAACATAGTAACTGTGCATTTAGTGAGAGCTCAGCAAACACTTAATGATGGGAAGATTGACTCACTAGATAGTCATCTAGTCTGAGTTATTGCTAAATATAACTCTGAAAATTCTGGAAGAGTCTCTCAAGGCCAGACTCTTTCTAAACCATGACATGAATCTACGTGATCAGAAACATAGGCAAACCATTAAAATGTTTAGGCTTTATTTTCTCAGTTTGCACCATGTATCATATTACCCAAAAGCAAGGGGAAAACTGGATGATCTTTGCAAATCATTTAAGTCCCCACTTCTGTCCAGCTAAAATAAGGGGGAGAGTAAGCTTGACTCCAATTATCGCCTTGGCTGGTTTCGGAAATTTCATTATCCCAATAATTAACTGCAGAGTTCTCTGGTGTTGTAGACTTTGTCTTTCATGAAATCAAACATTCAATTTTATTTTCTTTTTCTGAATAGTACCCAATTAATTGGCACCATTAAAATATGTTCAACTGACTATTCGACTTTTGCCTGGACATTTTGTCCTGTATAATGTTCATTCATTCATTCACTCATTCATTTATTCATTCATCCATTCATCAGGTATTTACTGAAGAGTGAAAATAAGTGAGGTACCAGGCTAGGCAGTGGAGACACAGGAAAATATAACTGTTTTCGCACTTGTGATATTCAAAATTTGGCCGAACACATAGATAGATTTATTAGAATATTAAGTAATTGGGAGGAGGCATAAGCATGCGTATAGTAGGAAGAGGAAACCAGTGGAAGGAGGTGTGTGATACTGCTTAGAGAGAAGATAGTTGAAAATGAAAATTCCTAGGGCTTCCCTGGTGGCACAGTGGTTGAGGGTCCGCCTGCCGATGCAGGGGACACGGGTTCGTGCCCAGGTCCGGGAACATCCCACATGCCGCGGAGCGGCTGGGCCCGTGAGCCATGGCCGCTGAGCCTGCGGGTCCGGAGCCTGTGCTCCGCAACGGGAGAGGCCACAACAGTGAGAGGCCCGCGTACCGCAAAAAAAAAAAAAAAAAAAAAAAGGAAAAGAAAAATGCTAGAGGAAGTAGAAAACTGTGGAGTTCTGGGAATAGTTGAAGGAAATTTGGGAAGGACCTGCGATATTTCTTCCCACACTGTAGGGGAGAAATAAGTATATGGGTAGAACTAGAAAGGTTTGGGAGGTAGCTATATATGTGGGAGTAAACCTTGAGAAAATCCCCTCTTAAAGTCCTAAGGGCCCCTAATAAACTCTCTAGTTAATGATTTCTCATCTATCTTATAAAAACTAATTAACAGACTGTAACTTGTGAGTCATATTTGTGTGCTCCTTTCTCAGAAATTCAGATTTTATATTTGGCAACTCAAACGCCTAGAGAGTTCCCCTTGGAAGGTCTCGTGAAAGATTATGAAAGAACCAGGATATTTCCCCCTTTGATGGTGATGCCAACTTATAAGTAAAATCCTCTGTAACCCTCAAGAAAAGCTGATTTGCTTGAATGTTAATAATAATTTTTTAAAAACCTCAGAAGCAGAGGGACGGAACCAATGGTCATCGGTATGTTTTTTACCTCTTAGAATAGAGAAGGAAGAAACAGTGAAAACTGTCTGAAAGATTTTTACATTATCTGGAGTCTTGAACCTTTTGGACCCTTGCTTATTATTCTAAGGATTCCAAAATAGGGCTAGCCCCTTGGAAAAAAATTCACCCCTGCCTTTTGCAAGCACTGAAAACTCCCTGGTCTCCAAACTTGGAAATGTGATCAAACCGGATGTCATTATTGTAACAGTTCTATATTTTTTTCTGGGCTCTTTTTCTTTTGGTGCTGTTGTTTTTGGATAACAGTAAACATAAATGCAATGATGAACTTTTATGGACTGAATTGTGTCTTTTCAAAATCCGTATGCGGAAACCCTAACCTCTAGTGCCTCAGATTGTGACTCTATTTGGAGACTGGGCCTTTGAGGGGGTAATTAAGTTAAAATGAGACTGTTAGGGTGGGTCCTAAGCCATCGGACTGGTGTCCTTAGAAGAAGAGGAAGCGATACCAGAGACGGGAATGCACAGAGAAAAGGCCATGTGACAAGGGGAGAAGACAGCCATCTACAGGCCAAGGAGAGAGGCCACAGAAGAAACCAGACCTGCTGACACTGAATTTGGACTTCCATCCTCCAGAAATGTGAGAACATAAATTTCTGTTGTTTAAGCCACACAGTCTATGGTATCTTGTTATGATGTTATGACAGCTCTAGCAAAGTAATGCGTGTGCCATGCCACCAAGATCAGGATTTCTATCTGCTCCAAATAATAGCAAGAATTGAGAGGGACGTGTGGACACAGGGCGGGAAGGGGAGGGTGAGACGAATTGGGAGATTAGGACTGACGTATATACACTACCCTGCATAAAATAGATAGCTGGGGGAACATGCTATAAAGCACAGGAAGCTCAGCTCGGTGCTCTGTGGGGACCTAGATGGGTGGGAAGGTAGAGGGTAGAGTTGGGAGGGAGGTCCAAGAGGGAGGGGATATAGGTATACATAGAGCTGATTCACGTCATTGTACAGCAGAAACTAACACAACATTGTAAAGCAATTATACTCCAATAAAAATAAAATAAAATAAAATAAATATTTTCAGAGTTCTTCTTAGACGTTTTCCTGTGATAATCCTTCCTGCATCTGAGAAGAAATTGGCTAAATAAACGAATATTCCTAAAGTGTGGTACCACAAGGCTTTGTCTACTTTATCCATTTATTTAATAATTTATATAAGTTCTGTCTATGAAAGGAAGGGAAGCACACAGATCTTTCTCTGGAATGATGATTTGGCTACTCCGTAGCAATTCTATGGGAAAAGAGCAAAAGCTAGCCTTTCTGGCCCTAAATGAGAAAATAAAAGTTGTTACCAGATGTCATTACTCTCAATTACCTAAAATATAAAAGAGAGATTCAGACAGCCTCCTGCAATTTCTGGCGAAAGGAGTGACCACATCATATCTGCAAGGCTCTACCATGGATGTACTTTATTTCCTCTCCCTATGGGTCCCTCCTGAGGCTGGAAGTCTTATCAGCTCAGACATTTGAAACAAAAGAACAAAACTGCTCTAGCAAAAGGCTGAGAAACCATGGCTGGAAACAGATGCTATTATTTGATATTACTGTGCGTAAGAAATAAAGAGATCTTCTTTTTCACTGACTTCTGTCTCTTCTTATTATGTTCTAAATGTTTTGATAAAGAACCAGTTAGTTCATCTGAACCTGGCAAACAGAAGGACATTATTACTAATCTTAGCCAAAGATCCAAAACTAAGTAGGAACTGTAAACAGCCACTGAGGTTGAGGAGAGATGGAACAGCACAGTGTCTGCAGAGGAGTGGAGAAGGTTTGAGATGGTTGTTATGAAGCAAAAGAGATGGGGCCAGAAAACAAGTGAAAAGATTGTCAAACTGAAGAGGGTCCAAGTGAAGTGGGTAGCAAAATTTGTAGTGACTCTGAGGCAACGTTAAGACTTCCCCACCACCTACCTTTAAGCAGTCACCAAGACTTGCCCTTTCTACTGTCTTAATAGCTCTCCAGTGTGTGGCCTTCTCTGCTTTCCAGCTGCCACTAACTAGCTCAGGCCATCTTCTCCTCTAGGGTGGAGGCAGTGGTCCAGCAGGTAAGAGCCCAAACTGAGTTCATATCCTGATTGTAACCCTTACCAGCTGTGTGACCTTGGGCAAGTTACTTAAACTTCCTAACAGTAATTTCTCTTATCTATGCAACTAGGATACTACTAGTAATAACCTACCTTATAGCATTATTATAAAGATTAAATAGAATTGATGTAAAATTCCTGGCAGATAAACTGTTATTCTTATCATATAGGACTGTACTGAAAAAGAAATGAAACAAGAATAATTAAGACATTCTTCCTTCAAGCTTTGCCTCTTTTCATTCCATAGTATATCCTGTAGCCAGAATGAGCTTTCTAAAATACAGATTATATTGAGTCACTCTTCTACTTAAAACCATTAACTGGCTCACCATCAACATAAATAATGAACTTCTTGATAATGTAAACAAACTCCTTCTTGACCTGGCTCCAGCTTAAGTCTCTAACATGATCTTTCCCATTTCATTCTCCCCTATTCTCTCTACTTTGTGCAGGAGCCATATTAATCCATTTGGTTCATCAAATTTTTTGTGTTCTTCCTTCCTTTTGAAATTTAACAACTGCCACCGACTCTGCTGCAAATCCTTCTCCTTCCGTCTCCCATTCCCTTAGCCTAAGACTCAGTGTAGAGACTACTTCCTTGAGGGAGCCTTCCCTGACCTCAGTATGAAGGTCAGCTGTACCTCTAAGGCACCATAGCCCACTCCCTCCCCCCTCATTGCATGTCCCACACTGCTGACTTGTGGTTGCCTGTTACACTGGCTGCTGCTTTCTCTGTTGGAATGTAAACTTCAGGAGGTCTAGGACCAAGCACTCCGGCATTCCAAGGTTCTGGCACTGAGGAACACTCAACCATGATATCTATTATTAGGAAGAGTAGCACTACAGTGCTGTTAATCGGTGACAAAAATGACAAAGGACCGGGGAATTCCCTGGAGGTCCAATCGTTAGGACTCCGAGCTTTCACTGCTGAGGACACGGGTTCAATCCCTGGTGAGGGATCTAGGATCCCGAAAGCCAAGTGGCATGGCCAAAAAAAAAACCCACAAAAGATGAAAAGACAAATACTGTAGGATTTCACTCATATGTGGAATCTAAAAACAAACAAACAAACAAAATAAAACAAAAACAAAGTCATAGATACAGAGGTCAGACTACCGGTTACCAGAGGGGAAGGGAGTTTGGGGGGTGGGGGGCGGGTGAGTGAAACACGTGAAGGAGGCCACCTGTATGATGATGGATGCTTACTAGACGTGTGGTGGCGATCACTTTGTACACAGATGTCAAATTATGACATAGTGCACCTGAAACTTACGTAATAAAGCACATACATAAATAAAAAGACAAAGGTATTCTTGGAAACTTGATTGTCCTTCCCTAAATCCGAAGAAATGATATTAAGATACCTCAAGGGCTTCCCTGGTGGCGCAGCGGTTGCGCGTCCGCCTGCCGATGCAGGGGACACGGGTTCGTGCCCCGGTCCGGGACGATCCCACGTGCCGC
>NC_041215.1:26115915-26135869 GCF_002837175.3 Physeter macrocephalus | reverse complement strand
TGCTCCGCAACGGGAGAGGCCACAGCAGAGGGAGGCCCGCATACCACCAAAAAAAAAAAAAAAAAAAAAAAAAAAAAGATACCTCAAAAAATAAATGATATTAAGATACCTCAAAAAAGAAAGTGTCGACTGGGGGTGGGGGGAGTTGAGCATAGAACATGGAAAAACCAGTCAGAGAAGCGGAATACATTCTGCTCAGAGGTAATAATGCTGCGACTCGAAAACTCAGTTAGCAGGTTTGTCTCATAGTCTATCTTCACAGTGGAGATGGGGGCATTAGGATGCTAAACTCCTCAGCTAATTTTTTATGATTTGATATTATGTTCACCAAGCACATTTCTAATTTTAATTTAACTCTCCCTTGGATTCTCCGAGAAGACTAGGTATGTACATGCGGATCACCTAACAGACTCTCTGGCTGGCTCTTTACTTCTGCTGCACACAGCAAACTGGAAAAAAAAAAAAAAAATGGGCATGGTAGGTGATATTGATGTGAACTTCTCGTGGGTTTGGTTAAAAAGAGATTGTGTCTGAGGGACTGATCAAGTCTGGATGCCATGCCAAAATGAACTTCATGGATCTGTGAAGTTAAGATGGAGCCTTGGACATTTGTGGCCACAGCAGAGGACCGTCCCTCCTTGGCGGCCCCCTGAGGTGGCCAGCCACCGTTTTGGGTGTTTTGTCTGCGGTCTTGCTTTCTGTGGTTGGGTTATTTTACCTCATGGAATAATGGTCCCATTATCTGCCACCTACTGTAAAATCACACAATTAATTAATAAAACAGAAATGAATTTTTCCGAACTAGATTTTAGTCAATCCCCATTAAAAAGGCAAAATTACTTCTTCCCAGAGTCTTTATGCTTTTTAAGTGTAAATTGACTTTTCACCTCCAGCTTTTTTTTGGACTGTCAGCTTGCATTATAATTATGCATTTGTTCTCTCTGAGAACAATTAAAAATCATTTTCAAAATTTTCTTTCTCATTGTATCGAGGAATAAGTTGTAAGCATTTCTGATAGAGAAAAATACTTTAAACATAGTTATTTTTTCTGAAGATTTCCATGCTATTGGAAAGTAGGCAGAAATTCAGATGATGTAAGGGAAAAACCTCATATCTTCCTACATTCCTCACTGATTGTTCCAGTCCATTTTTAGGGGATTGCTTTCTTTCAGGTTATCTTTTTATGCCCACCCTTATTATTCAAGCTTATTTATGGTTACAGCTATACATAAGACCACATAATTGGTAAATCCTACAGCAAGGTATTGTTTGAGGACTTGCTCCACATTTTGAAATATGACTGATAACAGCAGTCTCAACACCAATACCTTCAGTTCTCAAAGTTGAGTGTACACCAGAATCACCTAGAAGGCTTAGAAAACCCAGACTTCTGGACCCTACGCCTAGAACTTCTGATCAGTTGGTCTGAGGGAGGGCTGGAAAATTAGCATTTCTTACACATTACCAGGTGATTTTGATGCTGCAGATCTGGGGACCATACTTTGGGCCTTTATTTTTTTATGTCTAATGGAAAGAAATTTAGCCAGAGGCCCAAAACTGTCCAGAGCCTCCTTCTTCGTTCTGTTAAGCTTCTGGCTCCACTGCATCCTTGGAGATGAAAGCTATCCAAAACTGGGTCACTATTTCAAACCCCCAAATGTGCTTGGAGGTTTTAGGGGTGCATTTCACCAATAATTATTTCATTTTTAGCAATAAACTTCTAGCTGCTGCTTATAAACTACAATATGGCTTATTCTCTCTGCAGGTTTCCTTGGAGCTGTCATCTAAGTCTATTCAGTAAGCAGTGCTGCCACCTTCTGATTTTCAATTGAAAACATATATTAAAAAGTTTTGCTCTTTGAATGTATTCAAATACTCAGCAAATATTTATTTTAACATTCTTTGCTTCATGAATTCTTTTTCTCCCTCGGGTTTCTTATTTCAAATGCCTCTTATTGTTTCTTGTGAGCACATTTCTATGCAAAATGTATTTTGTAATTACAGCCACTCAGGATTCTGTAAACTCTATCCCAGGGCAACTTCCCTCCCTTTATGGGTATGGAGTCATGTGTCAAAAATACTGAACTTACAAAATTTCTTGTAAGTGAGTTGGTTTCCAAAGACTATTTCAAAAAAGACTTCCAAACTCTAGTGCACAAAGTCTTTTTGTAAAACTCATTTTTAAAAATCCCTTGGTTATAGTGATTCATAGCCAACTAACAGAGATTTTGCCTCAAAACGCCTCCCCCCATATCTGATATTTTATAAAACCCAACTATATTGAATAAAAACTGGGAGTGTATTTTCCTTCAGATGGAGTAATAAACTATTAGAGCTTGTTGGAAGTAAAGAGAACCTAATCTAATCCAATGCCATGATTTTACCACATAGAGAAAGGTCAAATGCTAATTCAAGGTCATGCATACTTAGAAATAGAGCGCCTTCAAACACAGTTCACTTCTCTGGACAGACCTGGGTGACAGGATTCCAAAGGTCATCTCTGAAACATTTTTTTTGTCCAAGAGAATGGGGCACGATAACTGCCCAAGCCTGGGTCCTACACCCACACTCGTGACCAAGGGTCAAGATGTCTAACGAAGTGGGGGGAAAGTCGCGCTTTAGAAACAACAGAGGCCCAGGATAAAGTAGCTCTCCTGAGTTCACACAACTAGAAAAAGGCATTGGCGGGGCTCAGACTAGGTTTTGACTCCAAAGCCCTGGAGCTTTCAAAATTCTTCCACTGCCCTGGCTTAGGAGCATAGGTAGAGCATAAACACATGTTCTTGAGGGAAAAGTGATGAGGCATCACTGCATCTGCATCTTCTGCATCTTCTGCATCACCTGCATCTTCTCACGGCTCTTCCAGTGTGATCAGGGCACCCTGATCTTCCCCCTGCTTGCCTCCCACCTCTGCACTTCTCCCCGTAGGTTCACTGTTAGCCAGTAAGTCTATCAGGAGTCCATTGAGAGCTAAGCCTGTTCCACTTGCAAGAAGAGGGTGGAGAAGAGGGAAAGAAGACTGAAGACGAAAGAGTGACTCCTACTATATAATCGTCACTTCTCTATTAGCACAAACTAGCTCTTTTGGTGATGGGCAAATGAAACTCTATGTCTCAGCTTCACCATCTGAAACTGGATGTTAGACTTTCCTCAGAGGATTGATGTGATGACTAAATGAGGTTTGTATCTTTTCAGATTAGGGTTTTTGTTTTCTTTGGATATATATACCCAAGAGTGGAATTGCTGGATCATATGATAGTTCTATTTCTAGTTTTTTGAGGAACCTCCATACTGTTTTCTGTAGTGGCTGCATCAATTTACAGTCCCACCAAGGGTGTACAAAGGTTCCCATTTCTCTACACGCCGCCAACATTTATTATTTGTCAGCTTTTTGATGATAGTCATTCTGATAGGTGTATTTCATTGTGACTTTGATTTGCATTTCTTTGATGAATGGATAAGATGTGTACACGTACACACATATACAATGGGATATTACACAGCCATAAAAGAGTATGAAATTCTGATGTTTGCAGCAACCTGGAGAAACCTAGAAGGTAGTATGCTTAGTGAAGTAAGTCAGACAGAGAAAGACAAATACCATATGTTGTCACTTATATGTGGAATTGTTATAAAACGAATGAATATAACAAGACAGAAAAAGACTCACAGAGAGAGACCAAACCCATGGTGACCAGTGGTATGGTGGGGGGTGGGGAATAGGGGTAAGGGATTAAGAGGCACAAACTACTATGCATAAAATAAATAAGTTATAAAGATATATTGTACAACAAAGGGAATATAGCCAATATTTTATTATAACTTTAAAGGGAATATAATCTAAAAAAATATTGAATCACTATGTGGTGTACCTGAAACTAATATAATACTTCAATAAAACAAAGAAAGTACAACTGAAAAATGTGAAACACCAAAAAAATTTAAAATAAAAAAACATAGGTGAGGTTTTTACTGGAAGTGCTGACCACAATGATAGACAATAAATAGCAGTTCTCACTGCAATTATTTTTATTAACATTAGCACCTCAAAAGGGGTGTTCCTAGCCTGACAGATCCTATCTGTAGTACCATCTTACAACTACCTCTGCCCCCTATCTGTAGGAGTACTGTACTACAGAAACCCTGAATAATTTGGACTAAAGAAGCTGATTGAATTTGTGCAGCCATCAGGAAACAATATGTTGGTTTTCCTAGGAGTGAATATTTGATTGAAATCTTCCATTAGGAAAAATACCTTAAACAATGTCCTGTGTCCATTTGCAAAGCCAACAGTGGCCAGTGGTTTGGGCACCATGTGGGCATAGGAACATGCCTGCCACTTAACTTATCCCAGGGCTTCTTTTATTTTTATCTTTTAAAAACAACCTGCTGGATCATACATGACATCTAATCCTGCCTTATTAACGAGAAACTAAATGAGCATTTGAGAAATTTAATTGAAAGTGATATTCAGAACGTTAATAAGCCACTGGTCAGGAGGGAGATTGATGTTCCCAGCTGCAAACCTAGCCTGGAGGAAGAGTCCCTGAAGACCTTGTCACCAGAGGCGGCTAAACTTCTATTTGCTGCTACTGCCTTCCTTGCAGGCTTGCTTCCAGCGGCAATTCCAGCTATCCACCTGTTCCCCAAATTCCTGCTTAATCATTCTCCCCCAGAGAGGACCCTGCCTACTAGCCCTGTAGCAAATCAAGCACCAGGCCAACAGTGCACTGCTGCTATTAAGAATGAAAAATAAACAGTTCCTCTGAGTGAGCAAATGAAAAGGATGATGCTGGGAAAATGGGGGTTCACACATTTGAATCCTTTCCACTTCCATGCAGAAAGCCAAGAAAGTCATATGTGTCCTCTGCAATAAGAAATAATGTCCTTCTGAAAACAGCATAAAGATAGACTACGCATTATTCAAACTATATTTGTATATGTTAAAAGGAGCATTTCCATTTCCAGAATTTATAACATTAGAGGATACTAATCATACTTTGCTCTTTGGGCACATCTTTTCATAAAATATTTCCAGGAATATGAGCATACTCCTCAATTTTTCTTTTCCCTTCATAATTCAAAACACAGGTGATATGGTTGCATCTAAAGTGTGTCCAGTTGAGACTAAAGCATTACTATTTTGTTTTAATTTTATTGAAGTTTAGTTGATTTACAATGATGTGTTAATTTCTGCTGTGCAGCCAAGTGATTCACTTATACATATATATATATTCTTTTTCATATTCTTTTCCGTTCTAGTTTATTACAGGATATTGAATATAGCTCCTTGTGCTATGCAGTAAGACCTTGTTGTTTATCCATTCTATATATAATAGTTTGCACCTGTTAATCTCAAACTCCGAATCCATACCTGCCCACAGCCCCCCACCATGGCAACCACAAGTCTGTTCTCTATGTCTGTGGGTCTTTTTCTGTTTCATAGATACGTTCATTTGTGTCATATTTTAGGTTCCACAGATAAGTGATATCATATGGAATTTGTCTTTCTTTTTCTGACTTACTTTGCTTAGTATGATAATCTCTAGGTCCATCCATGTTGCAGCAAATGACATTATTTCACTCTTTTTAATGGCTGTGTAATATTCCATTGTGTGTGTGTGTGTGTGTGTATACCACATCTTCTTTATCCATTCATCTGTCGATGGACATTTAAGTTGTTTCCATGTCTTGACTATTGTAAACAGTGCAAGCATTGCTATTGACAGGCCCAATGATTTCCATTGCTGTTTCTGAAACAAAAATGTCTCAGTACATTCATTTTCTATTTGTCTATAATTGAAATTAAAAATAATTCAGAGCAAAAAACAAAGCAAAGTAAAATTTTCCAGTAGTCACAGAAACAAATATTTTCATGCAGACAAAAAAGGAGATAATGATGAAATAGAAGTGCTGATTGGAAGGCAGTGCCATCAGGTCAAACTTTAAATGTTTATTCACCAGCACCTTTTGGAAACCTGCATTTGGCCTACAAAGGAGGGATTAAAAATATCATCCAAAACAGATAAAAGTATGACTCCTATAAAAAGCTGAGGAAGTCAGTATTAAAAAGCACAAACCACTCCCTAATGCTGCTTGCCCTGGGGGCCTGAATATTGATTTAAGGAATCGTTGGCTCATCTGAGCCACTTGGCTGGCTAGCTTAGCTTTTCCCAAATGAATTGTAGGACTTCTGCTGAAACCACATTTGTTCAATTACTCACTGGACTTCCTAAAAGATGAAAAGACTATCTTCTTGTTTGTCATGTTGATTTAGGCGAGGCAAGGGAGTGTAATATTGTAGTTATGAGTACACACTCTGGGGAATGATTGACCTTGGATAAAATCTCTTCTCCAGCATTTCCTAGCCAGGCAAACAAACCTTGAAAGCAGTTTCATCTTCTGTAAAAGATAGATAATAACTATTCCAGCATATATTAAGGGATTAAGTTAAGTAAGATACATCAAAACATCTAGTGCAGTGTATCTGGCACATGGTAATGCTCAGGAAACCTTAGCCATCTTTACCATCTTCATCACCATCCTATCGTCAAAGGCTTCAGATGTCACGGAGGGGAGCTCACACTCTCCTCTCTAGAAGACGTGGAGCTACTGAAAGAGCAGTGGCATCGTCAGATATGGCCTTTGAATCCTGGAAACTGAGCGGAAGATGGACCCACAGGGGGACAAGATGGGAGGCAAGGAGATCACTGTTCTACCTGTTTGAGCAGGAGAGAGCTTGATGTAACGCAGAAGCTGTGAGCAAGGAAAGGAGTGGGAAATGGATTCAACAAGTATTCAAAATGAAAATTAGAAGAACTTAGGACAAGTCTGGATGTGGACAATGAAGTGGATGGGGGAGTTAGAGATAGCTTGGCTTTCCAGCTTACATGACTTGGTAGATAGCAGAGCCATCTATCAACTCATGTAGAGAGTATATCATGTATTCCTCATATCCTATGGCCATGTTCCCCTTACCCTGTCTAGATTCATCACTTTTGTTGGGCTATTACTTCTAAATGAATATGCAGAGGGAGAATTTATCTATGGGCTGACGTCTGTTGATTCTAGTCTGCAAATGATACCATTATTGTTGTGTGGAGTTTAGTCATTAGCAATTTATTTATTCAGACATGACATATTAAGTCATTAACTATTGCTCACTGTAAATGCGTTTGTAGTTCTCTTCCTGAGGCTTTGTACATTTCTCATTGGAAAAGATGGAGAACTGAGCAAATGAAAAAGCATTAAAAGAAAAGAAAGAGAGCAAGCATCAAAGAGGGAGGAGTAGTAAGATCGGGTCCCACTTCTCAGCTGGAATCAATAAGGACACAGTCATTGCCCCACTAGCCTTCAACCATGACCGCTATCAAATAGGAAAATAGATTGGTGTGCTTCAATCCTCTGGGCCACCTTACTCTGAGCTAATGGACTCTTTACTTTTCTCACTTTATATTTTGGAACCAGTAGGGTTGAACAGAACCAAAGCTTCACTGAACTGACTCACAGAAGTCTTGTCTAGCCTTGGTCCAAAAAAAGAGGTCAATACAGTTTGTTTTTGGTGCTGGGCATCTCTCCAACTATCACCATTCCCTTCCTTGAAACTTTTTTTAACTCCTTACCTCCAGACCTCCAGCAAGGCTCACTAATTCCCCAAAGGGTGCCAGCTGATAAGATTAAGCACTTGCCAGGAATCTGCATTTTAACAAAGTTCTCTTGAAAATGAAAACTTTTAAGGTTCAAAGGAATTCTAAGCTTCAAAGCACAGAATGTTTGTCTTAAAGGTCTTGCCCAATATTTTATATATTTCTTGATGGAGGCTGAGAGGTCTGATGGTCAGAAACCCTGCCCACTAGGTGTGGGAAGCTGCCACATTAAAACTAGCCTGAAAGAGCTTGCGAACATCTCCATGAGAAAGACTTGCTGATTTTCTACCCCTGTCGCACAAACATGCATACAAACACTCCGGCCCCTGTTGGTTTAGTCACGCACTGAGTTTCATTAACAAAGTTGGCTTATCTCAAGTACAGTACTTATCACACTGGACTGAAATTAATTGTTTATTTAATTTTCTTCCTCATCAGAATTCCATCCCCTTGAGGGCAGAAACTATACTGTTATTCTCTGTGTACCTTTTGGTCAACATGACACAGTTCATAGAAAAAAGAAGGCCTTGATGGTAGGAATAGTCTACTTATTTGGTCGTTTTATAACCTAGGTTTTCCTTTTTTTTTGTATACTAACTAGTTAAAGAGTCAAAAAGTTTCCAGACTCCTCAAGGCCTATGTTTAAAATGAGGTGACATTCTTTCCATCCTTCAGATCCCGAGATCTCCTCTCCTTAAAACTCAGTTGGGAAACAACTGTAAAAATCATGTGCCAATGTAAGAATTTTTAATTATTATTCTTGATAAAAATAGTACAGTGGCAGTCCAGAAAAAAATTGTGAGTTCTCTTTCTGGCCTCTCCTCTCCATATTCAGGATCTTTAGGATGTACTCGTCTGACAATTCTCTTCATCCAGGACTTTCTCATCAGGAAATACTATCTATATTCTTTCCTTACCTTCCCTGTGTAAGAGAAATGTGAGAAATGACATTTGTAGCTACTTATGGAGCCATGCATTATTCTTTGTGCTTTGCATAAGCTGTCTTATTTTACTTTCTCAACTATACTGTAAAGTAGTTGCTATTAACCCATTTTTTAAAGGAGAGAGCTGAGGTTTAGAGAAATTGAGTAACTTGCAAAAAAGTCATCCAGAGAGGTAGTGATAGGTTCAGAACTTGAGCTCTCAGTTGTTCTGGCTGAAAATCATTAGATATTCTCCATCCCACTGTTGTTTTCTAAGCTGAGAGTTACAGGATTTCCAAGGTGATATTTTGATCTTTTGTCTGTCTCTGGGATTGTCATATCCTATTGAGTATGAAGGAACAAGTAGGTCCTTCCCTATCAAGGCCAAATTTGTTCATTATAATATAAGCATGCTTCTGTAAGTCAAGCAATGACTCCCTTAGGCACCCTTGGGCAGGGTTGACCTGTAGAATCAGAGTACTAGCCAAGGACACCAAAGGTAAGATTCACGTTGGGTGACAGAGAAAAACAGGCTAAGAAGAGTCACAGCGAAGCTAACAGATTTGCTCAGTCAGTTACAGTTCTCTGCACTCTTTAAAGTGTGCTTTCAAATACTAGCAAAACAAGGGGGAAAAAAATGTCTCTTCAAATACCCCGAACTGAAAAGGATAAAAACTTGCACATACCCAAATTAAAAACTAAAATCGACGTCATTCCAAATGCTTAATTCAGAAATAGCAAGACCTCGTTTGGAAGCTGTCAGCTTTGACAGCAACATCTTTTGTTTATAAGAATGTATCAGTAAGGTCCTTGCTCTTTTTCAGAGCATCTTCTCAGTAAATCCGCAATATAAGTAGGGCAGGCATTAGAGAAGAATTGTAGAATGAATGTACACCTTAGAAGAGTCATTGGAGGAAATCTAGCCTAACTTCTTCTAGTATATGCATGAGGAAGTCAGAGTACTAGGAAAAATAGTAACAACTTCACCTAGACATCGCAAATTACCACAGTCAGGATAGGATGGTTTATGCTGTGTAATGTATAAACCCCAAACCTCACAGTGGCTTAGCCTTTAAAAGTGTTCCTTGCTTATACAATTCTGCTGCAGTTTGGGTAGCTCACCAGGGCAGTTCTCTTCTAAGGCATGACTTTCTTCTAACACATGACTTTATAGACTTTTGTAGTTTTCTATGTTGTGGCTTCATCATCTCCACATGTGCCTTTTGGAATCACTATGACAGATAAAGACAGCTGATGGTTTGTCAGGGCTAGTCATGGCTCTTACTCAGAAAAGACGTGTAAATTCTACTCAGGTTATTGGTTGGAACTAATAATATGGTCTTGAGCAAGGATCTGGAAAACACAGTATTTCATATATCCAAAAAGTAGAGAAGAATCCGATACGGCTGGGCAACAGTAATCTCTACCAAATAAGTGGTCCAAAATCCACACTTCCGGATGGTCTCTTTCTACTAGCACATGGCCTCTGGGCACTATTTGTAATAGATGCTGGAAACTGAAGGAGACTAATTGGAAATTTCAGAAAACTCTAATGTTATCTTAACACTAAACTTTTTTTCCATTCATTTTAGGGAAATAACTTGTTTCATTTAACCTCATTAATTGACTACCTTAAAGAATTACTGAGTTTCTGAAAGGTTGCCATCTTTATTTTTCCTTTCAGTCCTTGCAACAAGCTATTGGAATTGTTATTCTTACCCCAGATTGAGATAGGAATGCTTTGGTTGCAAATTACATAAAATTAACAAATGACTTCAAGTTAAAAAAAAAAAAAAAAGAACTGAAAGGAGAAATAAAGAGATTCAGAGCTCAAATAGGAAATTCAAACAGGGAATGTCATCAGGATAACAAACTACAACTGGGTCTCATTCAGAATTTGTAGCTGCTCGCTCAAGGGCTGCCTGTCTCCTGTGAGCAAATTTCAGCTTCTTTGAAGCACTCTGTACCTTTTCTCAGTCTCTCTCCAAATGCCTGCCCTCCATCCCCTGCCACTGGCCAACCTTCTCTGCTTTCAGTTTCTGAATGTTTTATTGTTTCTGCCTGTATACAGCTCAAAATCTTGCACCAATTCTATCCACATCTCGGCAACCCTCAATTCTGGACATTCCCCTTGCCACTAACTGTTCTTGTCTCTTACTATCCTCATTGGAAATTTCAACATACCATATACCTGGCTTATTCTTGTGAACTACACCATGCAAGTCCTATGTCATAAGCCCACTTACAGGTCAGCTGCCTTTGGATCAGGTCTCCACCTAGGCACACAACACCTGTGCCCTGGTTAAAGATGTTGGAGAAGCAATAAACATGGACAGTCTACCTTAGCAGGAGCAAGGACAGGGGAGCCTACTGCAGTAAAGGGGCAAGTGGGTACAGTAATGAATATGCCTAATCTTGTGCCAGGTCACTGCTATGGTGTAAATGTTCATGTCCTCTGCCAAAAGTCATGTGTTGAAATCCTACCCTCCAAAAGTGATGGTATGAGAAAAGAAGGGCCTTTAGGAGGTTGCTAGGTCATGAGGGTGGAGCCCTCTTGAGTGGAATTAGTGGTCTTAAAAAAGAGATTCTACAGAACTCCCTAGCCCCTTCCACCATGCGAAGATACAATAAGTCTGCGACCAGGAAGAGAGCCTTCACCTGAAAATGCTGGAATCTGGATCTCAGACTTTCAGCCTCCCGAACTGTGAGCAATAAAGTTCTGTTATTCATAAGCCACCCAGACTGTGGTGTTTTGTTATAGCAGCCCAGATGGACTAAGCATCACAGTACTAGTAAACATTAATGTGAGATTTAAATGCAAAATTGCCTGACACCTCAGTATCCAGCTGAATGAGGAAACATGTAAAAGCAACACCTAGGCTTCAACTTTGTAGCCTCTTTCACTCTTTCACTCCATAGATCCTCAACCCTCAGCCAGTAATAAGTCTAGCTAAACAGATGCCTCACAAAAGTAAAATGTTTTGCTAAAGCTGAATAAATTATTTTACAGCATATTTAGAGGGCATTCCTGATTGAATCAACCAAACACTGGAATAGTTACAGTGACTGGATGGAAATAATAAATCAACAATTCTCAGACTGGAACTTTGAATTTGGTCTCTAGGGAAAACATTAGCCAGGTTGGATCTGCTCAAGTGGGAACCTGGCTTAGTTTCAGTGCAAGAATTCATTTTACATGCTTTCTTTCAAAATTTGTGAATGTGTGTCACTACCAATACCGATGATTAAACCTTGTCACAAAATCCTAGGTGACATTACACAAAACACTTAACCTTTACTGTTTCCACAACAGTAAAATAAGAGGAGTTATATTAAATTACCTCCTAGGGTCCTTAGAGCTATAAAATTCTATGACTAGCTCACCTTCTACATTTAGCATGTAAATATCTACATCTACTGATTACAACCTGAGGCAAGTTCGTTTTCCTCCATGTTCATTTTAAATAATATCCAAGAATCCTTGAAGAGATTTTCTTAACTAAACTGCAGTCCCATCCAGTAGAACTTTCAATGATGATGGAAACTGTCTGTATCTGTCTAATACGGTAGCCTCTAGCCATACATGACAATTGCACACTTCAAATGTAGCTAGTGCAGCAGAGGAACTGAAACTTTACTTTCATTTAATTTAAATGTAAAGAGTCCCATGTGGCTAGTGGCTACCATATTGAACAGTGTAGGACTGGAGATGTATATAGTGTGAATGACAAAAAGAGAAATCAAGAGGTAACAATACTACTTTGATGCATGCTTTAATATTTGAAAACCACTGACTTTCATTTTCATGTGGAATTGTAGTGGACTCTATTTTTATTTTATTGTATTTTATTTATTTTTAAAATTTTTATTGGAGTACAGTTGATACACAATGCTGTGCTATTTTCAGGTGTATGACAAAGTGAATCAATCATACATGTACATATATCCACTCCTTCTTAGATTCTTTTCCCATATATGTCATTATAGAGTACGGAGCAGAGTTCCCTGTGCTATACGGTAGGTCCTTATTAGTTATCTATTTTATATATAATAGTGTGTATATGTCAACCCCAGTCTCCCAATTTATCCCTCCCCCTTCACTTTCCCCCTTAGTAACCATAAGTTTGTTTTCTACATCTGTGACTCTATTTCTGTTTTGTAAATAAGTTAATTGGTATCAATTTTTTTTAGATTCCACATATTCCACATATGATATTTGTCTTTCTCTATCTTACTTCATTCAGTATGACAATCTCTAAGTCCTTCCATTTTGCTGTAAATGGCATTATTTTTTTCTTTTTATGTCTGAGTAATATTCCATTGTATATATGTACCACATCTTCTTTATCCATTCCTCTGTCGATGGACTTTTTGGTTGCTTCTATGCCCTAGCTATTGTAAATAGTGCTGCAGTGAACATTGAGGTGCATGTATCTTTTCAAATTATGGTTTTATTGGGATATATGCCCAGGAGCGGGACTTCTGGATCATATGGTAGCTTATTTTTAGTTTTTTAAGGAATCTCTACACTATTCTCCACAGTGGCTGATAGACTCCTCTTTTTAAATTTTAGGTAAAAATCTATTCTGGGATGATGCAGGCCTTTCCAAAAGCAGGGAAGTGATTGATGATTTCTCAAGCTCTAGCTCTATGTGTCAGAACAGTAATGAATGCACCTAAACAAATATCAAAGGAAATTCATTGGCCAAATCTTAAAAAAAAAAAAAAGGCAATTCCCTCTTACAATATCTCATCAAAGGTTTGAGATATATAAATAGGGTTCTTTGCAAAAGACAGGAGCAAGACAAATGAAAAGATATGAAAATATTTTGCTTGCATATCTTCTAAAAGAATTCTGAGAAACTATAAATCCTCTTGTAATTTTGTTTGATATATAAAATATTTCACTGTAACTTGAAACAACTGCCAAAGATTTAATTCTCATTGTAAATGTTTACTATTATAAAATAATTCTGGGGGCTTCCCTGGTGGCGCAGTGGTTGCGCGTCCGCCTGCCGATGCAGGGGTACCGGGTTCGCGCCCCGGTCTGGGAGGATCCCACATGCCGCGGAGCGGCTGGGCCCGTGAGCCATGGCCGCTGGGCCTGCGCGTCCGGAGCCTGTGCTCCGCAACGGGAGAGGCCACAGCAGTGAGAGGCCCGCGTACGGGAAAAAAAAAAAAAAAAAAAAAAATGTTTAGTAGTTTATTAGATATAAAATTTGGAGCCCTGAATTTTTAGTTCTATTTTTATCATCAATCACTATTTTCTTTAATTCTAAATTACCATTTAATGTAAAATTCACCATCAGTTTAATAACAGCTTCGGGAAAGGGAAGGTAGTGGTGGGGAAAAACACTTTTTTTTTTTTTTTTTTTTAAATTTTTTATTTTTTTGTGGTATGCGGGCCTCCCTCTGCCGCGGCCTCTCCCGTTGCGGAGCACAGGCTCCGGACGCGCAGGCCCAGCGGCCATGGCTCACGGGCCCAGCCGCTCCGCGGCATGTGGGATCCTCCCGGACCGGGGCGCGAACCCGGTTCCCCTGCATCGGCAGGCGGACGTGCAACCACTGCGCCACCAGGGAAGCCCGAAAAACACTTTTTTGTGTGTAACTTACTATTATGGCACTCATTACCTAGGCTACCACTTTTATTTTCAGTAACAACATTTAAGTTTGGTTGTTCCGTGGCATGTGGGATCTTCCCGGACCAGGGCTCGAACCCATGTCCCCTGCATTGGCAGGAACAGCAGCAAGACGCTTTTGACAAGTAGATGGTTTATGCCTAAGTGATCGTCTTTTACGACAGTTTATGATCAATCACAAAATGGCCTTTGAGAATGCTCAGACTTACTCTGAGGATCGAGCCCTCTCTATTGCCTTTAAGTGCTCTGCTCAGCATGAGGCACGCTGCCTACTTCATGTGCGATAACTTTTCATTGCAGTGTGGTCTCCTCATGAAATTTTTTAAAGAAATCTTAGTGGGAAGTTAAGAATACAAAAATAAGTTAAGATATAATTGTCTGTGGTTCTACCAGGAAAATTAACTGTATTGATGACTGGATGGGCCCTCCAGGCATGGCTTATTCACATAGGCCTAGGCCAGCGACGGTTCTGTTGCAACCCCTTGTCTGTTTCTCAACTGGCAGGTGGTGGTGGTTGTGTTTTTGTGTTTTTAAATGTGCCTTATATTTGAATAAATGTGGTAGTCGTTATTTTGTGCAAGTCTCTTTAATATATTGGATCACCATAAAATGGGATTAATGAAGCTACTTTCCACCCTTCCCTAATTAGTGGATCCTGACACTTCTAAAATGCTATAATTTTTAGACACCTTACAATTTATCCACTTTAAAAGATTATCTTTTGAATAAGGAAGACTAAGTAAGTTTGGGACATAATCAAGATTACAATTTTATTTTTATACAGTAAGATACTGCTTAATAAGAATGCTCAAGAAGAGGGATATCCCAGTAGTCTGAAATTGCTACATAACTGAGGTATGGTCCATAGTCCTTCTTATGTACATTGTATATTATCCCAAGTCCTGTTTCCCATGTACAGTTTAGCGTAGGGATAAAGCTCAGCTGGATGAGGAAAAACAATTTAGGATCTCAGGATCATTGTCTTGGGTTTAGATGTGGAGGAGATGAGCCCATTGTGTCACCAGGATCCATTCTAGTTCCACATCTTCATGTTGACTGTATTTACTGTATATACCAAAGGAAATTCCTTCACCAAGTCACACATAACCAAAACACTGGTTCTTATATCAAACACACTTTTGTGTACAATTCCAAGCAAGCAAGTTTGTTTTTTTAAAAATTTATTTTATTGAAGTATAGTTGATTTACAATGCTGTGTTAGTTTCAGGCATACAGCTGTGATTACACATATATATGACCGTTTGCATTTGTTAATCCCAAACTCCCAATACATCCCTCTCCCACCCACCTCTCCCTTGTCAACTGCAAGTCTGTTCTCTATGTCTGTGAGTCTGTTTCTTTTTCGTAGATGAGTTCATCTGTGTCATATTTTAGATTCTGCATATAAGTGATATCACATGTTTGTTTTTCTCTTTCTGACTTACTTCACTTAGCATGATAATCTCTAGGTCCATCCATGTTGCTGAAAATGGCATTATTCATTATTTTTTATGGCTGAGTAGTATTCCATTTTATAAATATACCACATCTTCTTTATCCATTTATCTGTTGATGGACATTTTGGTTGTTTCCATATCTTTGCTACTGTAAATAGCACTGCTATCAACATAGGGGTGCCTGTATCTTTTCGAATTATAGTTTTGTCCAGATATATGCCCAGGAGTGGGATTGCTGGATCATATGGCAACTCTATTTTTAGTTTTGTAAGGAACCTCCATATTGTTTTCTATAGTGGCTGTGCCAATTTACATTCCCACCGACAGTGTAGGACGGTCCCTTTTTCTCCACCTCCTCTCCAGCATTTATTATTTGTAGATTTTTTAATGATGACCATTCTGACCAGTGGTACTTCATTGTAGTTTTGATTTGCATTTCTCTAATAATTAGCAATGTCGAGCATATTTTCATGTGCCTGTTGGTCATCTATTTGTCTTCTTTGGAGAAATGTCTGTTTAGGTCTTCCGCCCATTTTTTGATTGGGTTGTTATGGTTGTTATTGAGTTGTATGAGCTGTTTGTATATTTTGGAAATTAGGCCCTTGCCAATCACAACATCAAACAATAGTTTTAAATTTAGTTTCTCTCCTTAAACATTTTGGAGATCAACTGAGTGAAAAGAGCAAAATTTTAGTCAGAGCCTTAAGATAATCATTTTCATTAGGAATTTTCTTAATATTCGCACAATTTTTTTAAATGTGTCTCCAGTCCAGCATGAGAAACATACATCTCCACTAATTATTTGGTAATCTGGTAGTATCTTGAATTACTTTTTAATTTTATCATTCATATTTATCATCTCCATGATCACATTATAAAGACAGAATAGTCTCTTAAATTTATTGTGTGTACTGAGTACTTAGTGATATATATGGATATTTAGTGATATATTAGCAATTATCCATAAATTATTATACCAGTCTTATTTGTGAGTGTGTGTCTCTGGGTGTATATGTGATTGTGTGTGTTCACCTTTTTTGTACCAGAATATCGTAATTTACTAAATTAACTAAAAATTTGATTAGTTGCATTCTGGTTAACAATGGCTTTACTCTAACATCTAGCCTTCATTTTAATTTTTAACATGCATTTTTTTTTTATACTAGGAGGTTGAGTATAAAGTGAGTGGTACCTAGGTTCTAACATTTTTCAGATTATTAATAGTTAACGTTTTAAGGTTTTTTTCTGGCAGGGTAAAATATTCGCCTTTCATAAGACATTCAAAGTTAGTTCAAAGAAATATGGAAAAGAATGTCTTAAACATATCAACATTGAATTATTTTTGCACTTTCAACCACGGAAGATGATTCTTTCTTGTCTGAACCTCTTCAATGAATAAAGCATTAATTTTCCTCACACTGACAACATTGCCATTAAGAGATTATACATCATTCAAAAGAAAGTTGCGGAAGATTATTTATATCATTACAAATTGGATTACTGAGAATTTTCCACTAGAGAACATTTTCTTCTCAATTGTTGTCATTATTTGGTGCCTAATTACTGTCCTAATTTCAAGTGGGATCATTGCCTCTTCCAATCCCTTTCATAGAGCCCATTTTCTGCTCACAGATAACAGAAAGATTTATAGTCCTATATATATATATATATATATATACACACACACACATATGTATATGCATATATATATATACATATACCTATATATATATATATATATATATTTTTTTTTTTTTTTTCCCTGCTGTCAAATCTCTACCTGGTCTTCAGGAGCTAGATAGGTAGAGGATAGAAGATGTATTATAGTAGTAATTCTCATAATTTTTAAATTGAAAGGGATTCTTACATATGACTTCTGTCTTTTCAGGGAGACTGCTACCATTATGGAACAAGAGCAATATTTTTATCTTCTCTACCCTTAGTTGCTGTATTTTTGTTTCTTTGTTCTGTCTTCCTAGTTATTACTGATGGCACATGGATTATGGAAAAGCTTGATATTTCAGACCTTTAGAAATCATTTTGCTTTATTATTTTACTTATATAACAAGAAATAGAGGCTTACTCAGGCTGCATCAAATAATGGTGATGATACCATTCCAAACAATGGAGATTTACCATAATCTAGGTCTCAAAGAATCACAACATAAACCTTCAAAATATCCTCAGAAAAAGAACCAAACCCCAAATAGGCCTGAGCTTTACAAAAACTAGAACACAGTTCAAGAACTTCCCAGGAGCTAAGCAAGGCCTCTGCGTGAATAAAGCTCATCATTTCCTTCTTAAGGGCATTGTCTTGGCTTTTCTCTGGTGCTCAGTCATCAAGACGACTGAATTACTCTCTGGTCTTCTCTGCTGCTTTGGTTGCCTACTTTGGTGTCATGAAGTCAAAGGCCCATCTCTTGATATCATCAGCTCTGGCTGCTGTATCAGGGCTACATTATCCAGAATGTGATTATCTATTTCCTAGGTATAAGTATTAATTTAATGAAGCATAAAATTGTGAAATGTTGCTTTGAAATTAACTTGTGTTCTATGTTTTAGGAAGTGGATTATTCACTTCCCACCCCCCAAAAAGAAAACCTTTGGCTACTGCTCTACTGCCGAAGATACTGTTATATTTGGAATGTTTGTCACATCCATAGACTTTAAACGATTTTAGAAAACTTCTGGGAACTTTCCATATCACTACCTTCTCCTAAAACACACACACATGCCCATGAGCACTCAAAAACACACACAAAACCTACAATTTTTATATTTAGCACCTACCCTTACCATTTTAATTTTCAGAAATGGAAAGTACTGAACAAATATTTATTAATTGCATAATTCTATCTTGGATTAAACATTTTTGGAAGCTAGGTAGCATGCTGTCTTAGATATTTTTGTATTGTTCAGTTCAGTACCAAGTATAACCTAAAAATTAATAAAGTTCTTGATGATTAAGGTAGGAAAATTATATAGATGTTTCTATGTTCAAATAGGGCATTAGAAAAATTGGCATTGACTTAACTGTGGCCTTTCTAGAAGGTGATTTGTCTATACAGACCAGTAACTAAAATACTTTTACCCTTTAACCCAGCCATTCTACTTATAAGTATTTATTATAAAGAAGCAATCAGAGGGTCAAAGACCACATCAAAATTTCATTAAAATATATTTATAATTGAAAGCATTCAAAGCATCTGGTTAAATGCTATTGTACTATAGATACAAATATACTACGCAGATATTAAAATTATGTTTTTTAAAATAAACAATGACGGGTTTCCCTGGTGGCACAGTGGTTGAGAGTCCGCCTGCCGATGCAGGGGACACGGGTTCGTGCCCCGGTCTGGGAGGATCCCACATGCCACGGAGCGGCTGGGCCCGTGAGCCATGGTCGCTGAGCCTGCGCGTCCGGAGCCTGTGCTCCGCAATGGGAGAGGCCATAGCAGTGAGAGGCCCGCGTACCACAAAAAAAAAAATAAATACAAAAATAAATAAACAATGACACATAAAACTCAACGACATATTAAATTTAAAAATCTGAATTAAGATATAAAAACGTAAGAAATCATTTAGGTGTGTGTGTGTGTGTGTGTGTGTGTGTGTGTGTGTGTGTAAAAAGAGGGAGAAGTTTAAAAGAATATATTAAAACATATTAATAATGGCTGTTTCCAGTGGGTAGGATTATGGTTGATATATACCTTCTTCATAATTCTCTGAATTTTTCAAAATTTCTATAGTATATACGTAATGCTTTTATAATTGATAAATGACAAAAAAATATAATTTGGCTTACTAACACCCTATTATTGAAGGCAGATATATTAGGTGTTCTAAATGATAGCTTTTCCATTCATGTGTCCTTGAGACCACATCACATAAGAGAAAGATGACACACTTTGGAGTCAAGTTTTCCTAGGAAGGACTCCTTGCTCTGTGTCACGCCTCACATGTGACTTGGGAATATCCCCTTAGCTATCTGCACACCTGAGCTTTCTCATTTGAAACATGGGGATGCAAATATCAGCTTTACGTAATTTCTATGAGTAATGAAAAGAGTTAATAATTATATGAAACCAACTTCTATGACTGGTATATAGTAGCCATTTAGTAAATGTTAGATGACGATGATGATTATAATTTGGTTTTGCTATTCTTCATGTTTCAATGGAAAATTGCATATTTTCCAAGAAAACATTTTGGGACCTTTAAAAGCAGCAGTTCTGGGCTTCCCTGGTGGCGCAGTGGTTGAGAGTCCGCCTGCCGATGCAGGGGACACG
>NC_041215.1:26093296-26115793 GCF_002837175.3 Physeter macrocephalus | reverse complement strand
AAATAAATAAATAAATAAATAAAAATAAAAAAATAAAAGCAGCAGTTCTGCATACATGGAGTGAATTATTCCAAATGAAGTAGAGAAAGCATAGCATGTTAATTAAATTATTACTTCATGCTAGCTTGATTTTCTAACCCTCAAGTACCTTCACTTAAAATATAAAGAGCAAAACACTTCTCTCTCCTCAGATTTGTTCACTCATCTCATCAGAGATCCCCCAAAATAAAAATATCAAAATGAAAATAAAATAACCAAGACGTGAGCAGTTTCAGAGTACAAGCAAATTGGTTGGTTCTTCTATTAATAAACTCCACATGGCACTTACTATGTGCCAGGCACCCACCATTCTAAGCACTTTGCAAACATGTTGTCTTTTAACACTTACAATAATCTTATGATAGATTCTCTTATCATCCCCACTTTGAAGATGAAGAATCTGAGACACAGAGGTATTCAGTAACTTTCCCAAGGTCACATAGCTGATACAGGGCAATGTAATGCAAGCCTAGGCAGAGTTTAAATCTTGAACCCACATTCTCCACCTTTCAGCTCTCCTGAATCATCAACACTGTTTCACATTCTCCTTTTGCCTTGATTTGAAGATCCCCCTAAAGCTTCCACTAGATTCGCGTGGAAATCCTTTCCAGTCTGCTGAACAAAGGGTGTGTATAATACCTACCCATTAAAATGTAAGCTCCCTGCGGGCAGGAACATTTTCTGCCATGTTTATTGTCTATTTCCAGCACATCGTACAGTGCCTGGAAGAGAGGGCGCTCAAATACTGATGAGTAAATCGGTGAATGAATTGGTGATAATCCAAAATTGCTTTCCCCTGATTTTAATCATTTTCTCCTGCTTTCCTTAGATGTATGTGAGTCCAACAAGCTGAACTTAAAGCACAAGTAACGATGTCTGGTCCATTTTTTTTTTTTTTTTTTCCTTTCCCCCAGGAGGTCTTCTGCCTTCCTGGTTTGAAAAGAAAGTAAAATGCTTATCCCTGTTGTTTCACCTCCATCTTAGTTAGAAGCAATTTCTTTCTCTCTGGAACAGTCCCTGTCTACATTTCTACTAGCAGCCATTTTACTCCCTTGTCTTTCCTATTTGTGCAGGTATCATCTTCCTTCTACCACTTGATGAATTCCTTAACTATGCTGACTATTCTTATCTGTGCTTTTATTCTGCATAGCATCTAGCGCAGTACCTGGCACATAATAGGCACTCCAGGAATGTTTTACCTGAAGAGAGAGGGCCAAAATGACCTTCATGAGAAAAAGCAACTTATTCTATAGCAGAGGTTTGCAAACTTTTTCATGAGATGACAGATTGTAAGCATTTCAGCTTTGCAAGTGTCAATGAAAAAATGTTGCCTGCCATATCAGTAAAAAAAGGATGTTGCAGCCATCAGGCTATCACATTACAGCTGCTGGACGGTGAGCCCTGGGAGAGCCCAAGATAGAAACAGGATGCCTGCCACCTAGCAGTCAACAGCTGCAGTCACCCCTAATGGTGCACCCTGAGGAGACTCAGGATAAGAAAGCTCAGGATACTGACCCCAGAGAGCTGAGGTGCATATCAAAGGAATGATTTCAGTGAGCCCAGACTTCTGCATCTTGCCATATATAGAAAAGCGCTAAGTTCCTGAACTTGAGATATCTGGTTTTCTTTAATTAATAATAATTTTTGATGTTCCAGCTACCTGGTCTTTGTTGCAAAGACTCCTATATATCCTCGCTCCTCCCTTACCTCTTCAGAGCAGTCCCTCAGAGCTATCTGAGAGGCTGTGTCCTGGGCTTAAGTCCTCAGTTTTTTCTGCCAAATAAAACATAATTCTCAACTTCGAGATTGTGCATTTTTTTCAGTCAATACAGGCCACACTGTCTCTGTTGTAACTGCTTAACTCTGCCTTTGTAGCATGGAAGCAGCTATAGACAATAGGCAAATAAATGAGCATAGCTATGTGCTAATAAAACTTTATTTATAAAAGAGTCTGTGGGCTAGATTGGAGCACAGCCCACAGTGTTCTGCCAACTCCTGTTCTTACCACACCCCACCCTGTAGTGCTCTCTGCAATCTGAGGACATATCAAAGGGTAGATATGGCAGGCAGAAAGAATGAATTTATCAGTAAAACCTTCCCCATTACTGGAAAAGCTCAGAAGAATGCAGCCTCCAGAAAATAGCTCAGATGCTTCGTTTGCATATGCAAAGCCCATACTGTGGTTTACTTTATGTATCTTTCTTTGCCTGCATGAAATCTTTTCCTAATCTCATCTTCTCAATTACCCCTTCAAGCTCTCATCCTTCCAAACCTTTAAAAGAAATTAAATAAACATTCCCTACTAAAGATAATGGGCTTTCAGGGATCTCTCTGCAAAGAGGAAATAAGGCGAAAAAAATCTTATTAGGACCTATTTCCATCATATAGATTGATCTGCAACTCTCCAAGTATAAATTTGGATTTTGTTTTATCAATCAATCCTATCCCTTTTCTTATAATACCCCTTTAGGATATCGAAAATGAAATTAGTTCTCGGCAATTTCCTAAGGCAAACGGGAAAAATGTAGAGAAAATAACTTGGCTGAAAATAAAATCATAGGCAGATGCGAAACACCATGCAACTAAGTGGTAAAGAATATTAATTCAATAATGATCACCTGTTTACTTCTAATTTAAAGGGTGTATTAGTGTCCATCCAGGGAAATAGAAACAAGTATTTGCAATTAAATAGAGGAAATGGGGACTTCCCTGGTGGCGCAGTGGCTAAGAGTCTGCCTGCCAATGCAGGGGACACAGGTTCGAGCCCTGGTCCAGGAAGATCCCACATGCCGCGGAGCAACTAAGCCCGTGCGCCACAACTACTGAGCCTGCGTTCTACAGCCCACGAGCCACAACTACTGAGCCTGCGTGCCACAACTGCTGGAGCCCATGCGCTCTAGGGCCCGTGCTCCGCAACAGAAGCCGCTGCAATGAGAAGCCTGCGCACCGCAACGAAGAGTAGCCCCCGCTCGCCGCAACTATAGAAAGCCCGCACACAGCAGTGAAGACCCAATACAGCCAAAAATAAATAAATAAATTTTAAAAAAAGAAAAAAATTAAAATCAATAAATAGAGGAAATTCAAGGCAGGACATTGTTTACATGGGTAATTAAGACGTTGAGAAGCTAAAGAGGAAAGAGGCCGTGTTATCAGAGCCCAAAGGGGTCAGAATGGGCCTGGCTGGCAGGAAGTGGCTCACAGAGGATAAGCCGCTGGTGCTGAGCTGCCCCTGAGGCTTAGAGAGAGGGAGAAAGTGCCTTGGTTTCTCCCTTCCTTCCCCCTTCCAGTCTGCCACCAATGCCTCCTCTTGGATGAACCCAGATGTAAAGCAGCTGACAAAGGAGACTGGGAAACAGCCTGAAGAGTCAGCTTCTTGTGACCAGGGGCAGAGTGGAGAAAGAGAATTTAAGGGCACACCTGCTTGAACCAGTACAAAAGGAAAAAGTGAGAGGACAGATAGGAAGAAATACATTGACATTGACTGTAAACTCCGTGAGGCTTGGGAAACCACAGGTGCCTTGTTTATATGTGCATTTGCCTGGACCTACAGTAGGGATCACTCAGTAAATACTTGCTGACTAAGTGAGTTGAAGAGGATGGCTCCTACGGATGCTCACACCATACAGCATGAGCTTCAAATTCTCCCTTTTCCAACTTCCTGTCCAAGAAGTTCTTCTTTCCTCCCTTCTTTTACCACAGTGATGTACAGCTGAGCCATAACTGCAATCAAACTGTAGATATTGGTCCCGTGAAGCAGATTAGGCTAGTATCTACACAGCTCCATCACACAGCATCCTTATCCCTGCCTCTCTACATAACACCATGCTTTCCAAGGCCTGGAATGACCCTTCCAGCTCTATCAGCCTGTTCCAATCTTCTGCTTACTGTTTATACTATTCCAGCCCACAATGATCATATCCATCTTTGATCCTCTATCAATCACTAGCACTATTACAGCTTCAGTGCCTAACCCCATCTTTATCTGTTTCGTATTTATGGACATGAAGTATTTTCTTAAATACATCATTCTGAGCGTCACCCTATTCCTAATGCTCATCATACCTTAAAAGGACCAGGCTTTGCCCTGGTGCCCTCATGGTCCTCATTACTACATGGGGAGTTAACTGAAAATCTGGAGAAATTGTGGTGGAGCCCCAGTCTGAGACAGTAGCAGGCAAAAGGCCCAAATCCCTTTCTGGGGATCACCCACCTCCAAGTTCTCCCCTCTGTGTCTGTTCCCCAGACATTATGTAACTACTCGGATTTACAGCCCAGACGGTGTAATAAATCAATTTTCCCTCTTGGCATTGTGAATAATGAAGACTGAGAATTGAAAATGCTCCTATTAACCTAGCATCTAAGCAAGAAACTCTTCTAATTTAAACATTTCTATTTTATGAAACCAGACAAATATGTTTTATTAACAATATTGTCTAGAAGACTTTAGATTCAGGTATATTTATTGTGCCTATAAAACCAGTCACCATTTCCATTTCCCATGGACATCAAGCTAAACTTCCTATGAACTTTAACAAGGAATGAAAATTGATTAAAATCACACATGAGGAATTATTTTTTTTCCAAGCATAGCTAACAATTTTCTGAATAAACTTGACCTTTTCACTTCCATTCATTTTAACATAAAGGTGAATGAAAATCACATTCAAACAAGTATATCAATCCACTTGGGCAAGCCTAGAAAGAAACTTACGTCTGTGAAAATGAAAAGTAATTTACTCGTTTTATTAAGATGTATTGTAAAATCACAGTTGTGACCTAATGCATGTTTAGCAGCTCTATGCATCTATTTATGATTTTCAGTGTTTTTTTCCTTTTTTTTTTTTTTAATGATTTATTTGTTTTTCCCAGAATGAGGAACATAGCTCTTAAGGAGAAAGAGATTTATATATGCTTTTTCTCGTTTGTTTTTAGAAATGATTCTTTAATGTAAAGCTCCTATATTAATGAAACCATCTACCTCTGACACAGTTTTCTGCATAGCATTTTTTTCAAAGTGATTTCATATGTATTTCGCTGATTTGATCTTACCAGCAATGCAATGACCTTTTAGGTGACACGCTTCAGCCTCCAGGAGAAGCTCATCTCCCGGCCAATGCACTTCCTCGACCCCTTTTCCCACCCTACTTACCCCAGTGCAGAGTGACTTAGACACAGTCAAAGACAAAATGGGCTCTAAACTGCTCAAGGTATAAAGAGAGTGGAGACTGTGGTGAGGAGAGCACAAATACAGGAGACTCCATCTTCTTTGTCGACTATCTTCTAGGGGTTTCCTTCAAATTGACTTCTATCTATCCATGCAGCTGATTCGTCTGGGGCTGCCATCCCTTTTAGAGCTACATCCTACTCTTAGAGAGGGAGAATCCAGGATGGGTCCAAGGAAATAGGGGATGAATCAGGCTGTTTAGGCCTGTTAAATACCAGAAGGGGTCCTCTGGCTCACACGTGAGCAGGCCATGTCACCAGGCTTAAATACGAGAGGGGATGTAGGGCTATAGTTCCAGTTAGCAAGGAAAGGGGCATTTGTCTTGAAGTGGCTCTGTGACCCAGGGAGCAGAAGCCAAGTATATTCGGGAACAGGGTAAGATTTGATCATTCAAGATCAAGATCAATATCTTAAACTATATAATAATGCCTATTTTACTGTCATATAATCTGAAGCTCAGAGAAGTCAAATGGCTTGTCTAGTATCACATAATTATCAGCTCAGAAAAATGCATGCGGCTTGATTATTCCTGTAGGGTACCTTCTAGGGGGCCTCATAGCAACCCTGGAGCTGTGATGAGATCCCCAAGAATCCAAGCTTCTCCCTCACACCTGTGACATCCTCTGGTGCCTGTGCCTTATCTGCAGGGCCATTCTCAGGTGGTCACCCACCACCAGTAGACCAGAAAGATGCTGGGAGCAGAGAGCATCCACTGTGATGCTCTTCTGACACCACAGAGTGGCTCACATCATTTCATCCTCCGGCAACACCTTCCCACATCATCGTAACCTATCAATAACTTTTCCTCACTTCAAAACTTCCTTCCTCCATAATGGTTTTCTTGACCATACTCTCATAGTTGGAAGGATGGTGAATTTGCACAATAAATTTTTACTGAATACCTACTGAGTACTACAAATTGGGTCAAGTTCGTTCAGGGAACAAAAGTACAATGCCTTGTTCTTACCTGCCCTCAAGTAACTTACAGTCTACTGGGGTTGATTCTCAAAGAAACTAACCATCACATGACATCACAGTGAAGCCACTTACAGACTTTCCAAGCAGTGGCTTCCTCAAAGCGAGTGAAGCTTGAGCTCAAATCCCCCACCCCAAGTGCCCATACTTATAATTATTCATCCAAGAGAAAATTAATCACCTTCCATCCAGAGATATCTTTCTAGGCTTATGCTGAATTGCTATGGACAGTTTTCATTGGTATTTAACTTTTCACATTATTTTTGTAGGTGTCCACAAATTGCCATTTCAACTCGGAGATTTTATAATACTGTATTTTCCCATCTTGACAGGGCTATACATCCCTGCAGAGGCAGAGACTTCTTTTCGTAACAGCCTCAGCTTTCCAGGCACACAAACAAACTGTTCCTTGGATGTAGCCGGCACTCTGTTTTTCAGGGTTTTGATTGAAAAGTGCCTGCATGGACTCAGAAGTCAAGTACACTTGTGTTCAAGGGTGGCTCTAACATTTTCGGATTTTGCTCTTTTGGCAAATTTAGTTATCTTCTTTAAACCTGAGTTTCCCACATTTAAAATGAGAATAATGATTCCTAAACTGCTGGATTGTTATAAGATTTTTTAAAAAATATTTCATAATAAGCTATCTGGCACACAAAGAACCGTAAAGCATGGTCTTCAACTGATCTTCAAGGGCTTAACTGGAGCTAAGAGACCTGAATTCAAATCCTATCTCCTCTACCTGCATGTAGTGTGCATACACTCTCTGTAAACCTAAACATTCTCATAAATAAAATGGAAACAAGAGTAACAGAATCCACCTCCTGAGATTTTGTGAGGATCAAATGAAATAATGTTTGTAGAGCACTTAGCACACTGCCTGGAATATAGGAAGCACTCAGTAAATGTCAGCTTTTAAGAGTCATATCCATTATGTAGATTTAGGGGCATAGTGTGTGAATTCACAAGATCTTAACTAGGATCCTATCATTTATCCAAAGAGCTATTTTCACTTTAGGTAAAAGGTAAAAATAGTGTCTTATAGATACCTTGGTCCTAACTGAGGAGTGAGAAAAGGCTCTCTGAAGTTAATAATCGTAATAGGGCACCATCACATAGCTCCTGCACATCTTCTACAAAGCTCCTGCAACTTTGATGACAGCTAAGCCTGCAATGGCTATGTGTTCACTGAACGAGCCAGGAGAGCTAACCTAAAGATGAGTAAGAAGGATTTCCCTGGCGGTCCAGTGGTTGGGAATTCGCCTTCCAGTGCAGGGGGTGCAGGTTTGATCCCCGGTCAGGGAGCTGGGATCCCACATGCCTCGTGGCCAAAAGGACAAGGCATAGAGCAGAAAAAATGCTGTAACAAATTCAATAAAGACTTTATAAATGGTCCACATCAAAAAAAATCTTTAAAAAAAAATGAAGATGAGTAAGAAAGACACAAATCTTGTGGTTAAATTGCCTATGATCTCATCTGGGAGTAGGACATGCACGTAAAGAATACCACTGTAGTGGAATATGTACTTTCTGATATGGTGCCTTTAGGGTACGAATGAGATGGATCAACTCCATTCACGGATAGAGAGCCATAAAGAAAACCTCCACTGAGAGGCTGTACTTGACGTCAGTCTTAAACGCAGAGTGAGGGTTTCCCAGGCAGAAGAGGTAGCTGAGGAAATAACGACACGGTCAAAGGACCTGAGGCATGGAATGGCCCCGGATGACAAAGGGAAAGGATGGAGGTGTTCTTGTGCCGGTGGTGGAGTAGAGATAACTTAGGGAAACATTAGAAGAGAAGCGAAAACTGGCTTATCTAGAAACTTTACCTAAAGCTCAGTGATTCTTGACATTTCGAGATCGCAAGTTTCTTTCAGTTTCCAGCGAACGGTATGCAGCCTCTCTTTGGGAAAAGATACATACTTACATTTTTATAAAATACCCTGAATACTGGGAGAGATAGGAAATAGAGCTTCTAGCCAGGAAAAAAAATTACTCTTAGTCAGTCTATCAGACAAGCACACGAAGTCCCCGCAGGATGCAACGGTAATACCGGTGGTGACTGGTTGGTCCTGCAGTACCAACAGCTTTGTTTGTTTGTTTTGGTTTTGTTTGTTTGTTTTCTTTTGGAGGCTGCCCGGTTTTCATCTCAACAGCTACACCTCCTCCATATAACATGGAGATGCTTTGAGAGAAACCGACTCAATCTTTAGGGTCTAGGGGTATGGCATGTGGTTCCAGCTTAAACTAATCATCAAAATTCTACCCTTTGACCACAGTTATTGATTTACGGGAGGGTATGAAACACATACGTGACCAAGTAATTTACTAAAAAGGTTGGCTGAAGGCTTCTGGGAAATAAGCATCCTTGATTTTTCTGGGAGGGCTTCCAGAAGCAAATTGCAGAATTTCTCTCTTTATCTATATTGTTCAAGGCATAGTAGCTGCAGGAGTTACCGCCAGCCGTATTCTTTGACCATGACGGGGAGCCAGGCTTTGGAATTAAGCCTGTGCAACAGCAGGTGGAATGAAGAGGTGGAAAGGAACGTGGATCTTACTGACACTTCTGAGTCACAGAATCAGTACAGTTCTGAAGTCGCCCACCTACCACCAGGCCTTCTTTTTATGGCGGCCACTAAGTCCCTTATACGGGTAAACAAATCTGAATTCAATTTTTATTGGTTGTATCCAACAGTACCCTCTGTTCCTCCCACGCCACGTGGTCTCTGCTCTTGGGTACTTAATTCCATCCTCCTTGATGGAGCTGGGAAAGTATTAGGAGGCCTTCAGGTCTTGCCTTTACTTAGTTGTTCTATTTGTTTGTCTTAATCAACAGCTCTTCCTTTGGCTAATATTAACTTCCATTTAAAACATAACTATCAGTTTGCAACTAGCAGATAAGTAAGTTATGGAGATCTAATGCACAACCTAGTCAACAATACTGTATTATAAATTTCAAAGTACTAAGAGACTAGATCTTAATTGTTTCCAACACACACAAAAAAGACAGGATAATTATGTGATGTGATAAAGGTGTCAGCTGGCCCTACTATAGTAATCATATTGCAATATATAAATGTATCAAACCAACAGTTTGTACACCTTAAGCTTACCCAATGTTATATGTAAATTATCAAAAACAACAACAGGGCTTCCCTGGTGGCGCAGTGGTTGCGCGTCCGCCTGCCGATGCAGGGGAACCGGGTTCGTGCCCCGGTCTGGGAGGATCCCACATGCCGCGGAGCGGCTGGGCCCGTGAGCCATGGCCGCTAAGCCTGCGCGTCCGGAGCCTGTGCTCCGCAACGGGAAAGGCCACAGCAGAGGGAGGCCCGCATACCACAAAAAAAAAAAACAAAAAAAAAAAACAACAATACAACACTAGGGTTTATAAGGTTATAATGTTTATTACAGCCTCTGCCTCTTGTTCTGCCTCTCAAAGACTGCTAAGTTTTCCTTCTTTGTACTTAGATGTGCACCAAGACACCCAGAGGAAGGTGGAAAATCTCTAATAGGAATATGGGGATGGGAAGGTAAAAACTTCAATCTACCATCGTAGTGTTTGCAGTGTGTTCAGAGACTCCCCCAAAGACCATGGAATTTGCAAGGATCCGTAAGTTCAGGGTAGGAATACTTGCTTTATATGCTGGGGAGCTATTGAAAGATTTTAAGGAGAGATATAACATGGTCATATTTGTGTTTTTCAAAGTTCACTATGGAGCAATGTTCTTAATAAATGGGTAAGTGAAAGTCTCCTAAAGACACATTTTATTTTTATGCCTAGAACTTATCCTAATTTGTTCTTGTGACAGCTTTCTCTCTCTAGACAGACAGATAGACAGATAGATAGACAGATATCCGTACAATGGGCCATTCCTTCATAGTACACCAGTGTGAATATAGTAGTTTCTTTTGAGTGTCACTATGTCTGTAAGACAATTCTCATAGGATGTTTTAGATTTATCACTATTTAATTATTTTTTAGTTTTATGTCATCCTACTTAGAGCAGCCTGCATACTCACAGAATCACAGAACTACAGGTTTAAAGTGGATCATAAGGTCCAGCTTATCTAGTTATTAAAAAAAAATCCTATTTGTCTCCAACATGCATAATGTCTGTCATATAAGACCTAGGGTTATTGAACATATCGTGAGGGCATTTAAAAATGGAAATTGTCTATTCCTGACCAACAGAAGTTATTTTAAGGTAGTATGACACATAAATCACAGACATGATAAGACAGTAATAGGGAAATTTAGCATATGAGGGACAAACATCCCTGACTTATGCAATATTCAGAATATGTTATGACCTTTTGGCCTTCATTCATTTGAACACACTAGCTCATATTTGCAAAGTCATGTTGAGAACATGTGAAGAGCTAGGTAGACAGTTTCACTTGCTCTCCGGAATTCATTCAGGCCATAGGTCACTCTTAATGGCCTTGTTCTCAATGCTCCAAACTTTCACTCCCCTTTCTAAGATTCCTTGACTAAGTCTTATTCTCCTGACTTAGATTTAACTGAATCTTCTTTTACAGGGACTGTTCTTTACTTTCTGACTTTATGTGTTGTGAGTATAGAAAGAAGCACCTGATCCCTTAATCCCTCTGTATTAATTATTTACTAATGCATAATAAACTACTCCAAAAGTCAGCAGCTGGAAATAGCAAACATGTGTCTTACACAATTTCTGAGGTCAGGCATCCAGAAGAATCTTAGCTGGGTAGTTATGGCTTAGGGTCTCTCATGAGGTTGCAGTCAAGTTGTTGGATGGGGCTGCAGTAACCTAAAGGGTTGACTGGGGCTGGAGGACCCCTTTCCAAGACGGGATACTCACAGAGCTCTTGGTACAAGGCCTCAGTTCCTTTCCATACGGGCTTCTTTTTATGATGTGAGAGCTGGCTTCCCTCACAAAGAGCAAAGAGAGAGAGAGAGAGAGAGAGAGAGAGAGAGAGAGAGGGAGGGAGGGAGAGGAGCTACAGCGTCTTTTAAACCTCATATTGGAAGTAATATACCATCACTTTTGCCATATTCTTTTGGCCACAAAGACCAACTTCAGTATGATGTGGGAGGGAAATATACGAGGATGTGGTCACCACAAGTGGGGATCATTAAGGGCTTTTCCGGGGGCCTGTGACAATGCGCCCTCAGTGAGTTAAGTGCTCCTTCCATACAGCCTTTATTCAACTCCCATTACCCTGTGATAGAATGAGAATGGCTAGTTCTAAAAAGTGTTTTTCCTGCAGTAATATAAAAAAATACATGAAAAATGTGTGCATGTTTTCTAAACCCCATGGTGGATTTCAGTAAAAAGTTGTTCTCTTCACAAGAAGCAAAATTTTGAACTTTCAATTACATTATAGCAGTGGATAAAAGTAGAGTTGTAATTAGGAAGTCATCTGAATTATACTATAAGTGACACATCTGAAATGCTTTAAAAATATAAGATGATATGTTCTTGAGTTCTGAATTTTTTTTTTCTTTCTCTATTTTGGTATTTTCCAACATAACTATAATACATTTTTTGAGAAAATTAAGTAGATATACATAAATAAAATAATAAATAGATAAAGAGGCTTTGTTTGGACTATAAATATACTAACATTAGGGCTGTTAGAAAATCTGGTAGTATCCAGAATTCTTGACTATAAAATATATGATACAGGTCTATTCAGTGGAATATTACTCAGCCATAAAAAGGAACGAAACTGGGTCATTTGTAGAGACGTGGATGGATCTAGAGACTGTCATACAGAGTAAAGTAAGTCAGAAAGAGAAAAACAAATATCGTATATTCACGCATATATGTGGAACCTAGAAAAATGGTACAGATGAACCGGTTCGCAGGGCAGAAATAGAGACAAAGATGTAGAGAACAAACGTATGGACACCAAGGAGGGAAAGTGGTGGGGGTGGTGGTGTGATGAATTGGGAGATTGGGATTGACATGTATACACTAACATGTATTAAATAGATAACTAATAAGAACCTGCTGTATAAAAAAATAAATAAAATAAAATTCAAAAAAAAAATATGACAAAGGAACATCAAGTTTTGTTACCGAAAGCTCTCGGCCTCTCTGTACACCGGTGCCGAATCAGATCCCGGAGACAGAGTTTTGGGTGAAGTAGAAAAGGATAGCTTTATTGCTTTGCCCGGCAAAGGGAGACACACAGGGCTTCTGCCTTGGAACAACTATGTGTCTCCACCCCAGAGGATTTGATGAGGGGTTTACAAAAGGGGTTCAAGGTTGGGGTCCTGACAAGATTAGGGTGTGAGCAGGACCCGCACCCCCTTAGTCTCTCTCAGGTGGTCTCCTAATCTTGATGAGCTTCTCTGGTCCCTTTAGTCTCGCCTCGGTTGGTTTCTTGGCTGCTCCTCCCTTGATTACCAACTGTTCAAATCCGCCCTTTGGAACTCAGGGAAGGTCATGGAGGCTGGAGTCTTGCTTATAAGAAATAGTGGACAAAAGGAGGCCTCCGTGCCCAGGCCCCACTCGGTTTCAGTTGTAATACCTTTTTAAAAATAACAAAGGCTTAAAGCTACAAGATGAAAGGCTGTTATTTATATATATACAGTAGTCTCTCCGTATATGCAGGGCATATGTTCCAAGACCTCTTGTGGATGCCTGAAACCAAGGATAGTACTGAACCCTATATACAATATGTTTTTTTTCCTATCTACATACATACCTATAATAAAGTTTAATTTATAAATTAGACACAGTAAGAAATGAACAACAGTAACTAATAATAAAATGAAATAATTATAACAGTATACTGTAATAAAAGTTGTGTCAATGTGGTCTCTCTCTTACAAAATAACTTGTACTGTACTCACCCTCTTCATCTCGTGATGATGCGGAGATGATAAAATGATGAGATGAAGTGAGGTGAATGACACAGGCACTGTGACATAGACTTAGGCTACTACTGACCCTCTGATTAACAGTCAGAAGAAGGATCATCTGCTTTCAGTGATACAGGATCACTAAGCCATGAGGATTTCAATGGCTGAATGTCAGGGGCAGGTGATGTCAATTGTTGGGGATTCCAGGAAGGATGGAGAAGGACAGTGTGGTGAAATTTCTCATCACACTGTTCAGAATGGTGCACAATTTAAACTTATGAATTGTTTACTTCTGGAATTTTCCATTTAATATTTTCAAATTGTGGTTGACCTCAGGTAACTGAAACCACGGAATGCAAATGGAGGATACGGCGGGGACTACTATTATATATATGGAGGAAAAAAAGAAAGTAGAAGAACTCCCAAAGTCCCAAAGTGTGTATTAAGAAAAAGAGATGGCACCTCACACCAGTCAGAATGGCCATCGTCAAAAAATCTACAAACAATAAATGCTGGAGAGGGTGGGGAGAAAAGGGAACCCTCTTACACTGTTGGTGGGAATGTAAATTGGTGCTGCCACTATGAAGAACAGTATGGAAGTTCCTCAGAAAACTAAAAATAGAGCTACCATATGATCCAGCAATCCCACTCCTGGGCATATATCTGGAGAAAACCATAATTCAGTAGGATGCATGCAACCTGATATTCATTGCAGCACTATTTACAATAGCCAGGACATGGAAGCAACCTAAATGTCCATCAACAAAGGAATGGATAAAGACGTGGTACATATATATACAATGGAATATTACTCAGCCATAAAAAAGAACAAAATAAGGCCATTTGCAGTGACATAGATGGACCTAGAGATTGTCATACTGAGTGAAGCAAGTCAGACAGAAAAAGACAAATATCATATGATATCGCTTATATGTGGAATCTAACAAAACGGTACAAATGAACCTATTTACAAAACAGAAACTGAATCACAGATGTAGAAAACAAACTTATGATTACAAAGGGGGGAGGGGAGCAGGGATAAACTGGGAGATTGGGATTGACGAATACACACTACTATATATAAAACAGATAACTAATAAGAACCTACTGTATAGCACAGGGAACTCTATTCAATACTCTGTAATGACCTAAATGGGAATAGAATCTAAAAAAGAGAGGATATATGTATAACTGACTCACTTTGCTGTACAGCAGAAGCTAACACAACATTGTAAATCAACTATACTCCAATAAAATTTTTTTTAATTAAAAAAAAAAATAAGAGGTGGCAGTTTGACTTCTTCCAAGTGAGACAATCAAGCAGACTAAGGCTTTGTGAAACCATTAATGAAGCCTTGATAAAACGCCTAAACCACCATGTTAGACTGAACGTGAACTACTCCAAAAGGAACGGAGATACAACCTTCAAGGAAAAAAAAGAAGGCTCAAGTGCAGACTTGAGCGCCCACATCCAGGAGATGGGGGGAGGCTTTGACTGAGTTTAAAACCTACAACTTCCAAAACTTTGCACAGTGTAAAGTCTACCTCTGGCAAAGGTCTCCATTGTGATTCATTTGCTTACTTCTTGTTTTTCAGGAAAAACATGCAGCCTTGCTGGAAAAAGGTTTGGTGGGTCCCTGGGCATCATCCGAACTGGTGAAGCCGAATGGTAACTGTGAGCGTTTTATGTCTTGTCTTTAGGCTTATGGTGATTATGTTAATCATGCTTTAAGGGCAGAGTCACAAAGCTTGACTCATTCTACAGAGCAATGATTTAATATTTTCGAGTTCATTACATCTATTTTCATGTTAAAAATGTCCCTCTTTTAATTCCAGTATAAAATCCAGATGTCCCCACAGAGAATATGAGCTTCCAAAGGAGGACATTTATTTTATAAATATCTGAATTCTGATAGAACATAAACAGTACATGAAATCAACTATGTTAAAGGTGAAACAAGTCATAATGAAATTATAAACTTCCAAATAATGTCAATTGTAGAAACGAAATCAAAATCTGTAAAATAAAACTATAAGAAGTATATTTTGGAGATGTCTACTACGGCCTCTGCTATAAGGGCTGGGATGTGGCTCCAAGTTAATGGGGAGCAACGAGGTCTATTCAGGTTGAACTTCCGGCAAAGTAATTGCTGATTCACTTCTGCTAGTCTCTGTGCAGTCTCCTCCCTGTTTCGTTCATTAATTATATGACCTCTCTTCTATCTGCGCAACTTACCATAAACTTACTGCCTTAGATCATTTTATTTCTACTAACCTCTGGATCTTGCCCTTTTCTGATGTATAAGATTCCCTTTCTGATTAGTGTCTTTGACTCAGCACCACTCAGTTCAATAGCTAATGATATGCAGCAGGGTCACTAGTGGGAATAAATAATTTCAAGACTAAGGCAGTTTAAAAGAGCGATTCCTGGTGGCTTTTTTGCGCATCAGTGATAACCCAGAGGTTCTCACTATTCTAAGGCAGCTTGAACATATTCACTTGAAAAAGGCATCAACCAAGGACCTGACCCATCCTTTCAAGAGGTGCTTGAGGAGGAGGGCCATAATGCCTTCATAGTGCTCTGTCATACCTTTGGCTTTGGCAATAGGTCACATTATTAAAAGAGAGCACGAATGCCATTTTCTGAGCGCCAGCAACGTGGCAAACATCTTTACCTCACTTAATGCTTAAAACCCCATGAGTCTATTAATATAATCATGCTTTTTCTTTTTCATTGAAGAAATTAATGCTAGTTACTGGAAAGGCCATAGTCCAAACCCAAGCTTGCCACCCTCCAGGGCCCATTCTTCCCTCATGACACCATGCTGCTTTCCCAGGCCAAATGGACTTTGCCTCTCCTCTGATGACTTTTTTTATTCACCCCTTCAACTTGGCTTGTGGCACCCTCACGCAAACACACACACACACACACACACACACACACACACACACACACACCCACACACACACGGCACCCTCACGCAAACACACACACACACACACACACACACACACACACACACACACACCCCCCTTAGGTAAGCTAAGCATTACTTTTTTCCAGTACCTGTTATTTGATTCTTTGCCAACCATCCACACAACCAACTGTTTGCCTGTATTTTTCATATTATATCTAGTTTGCTAAATGATAAGGGACATAGAGTAATAAAATAATGTCCCAGAGGACATTTTCACACTTTACTTGCTGTTTCTCTTTTAAAATTTCCATCGTTAAAAGCGCCGAACAGCCATAGGCTCTAGATATAATAGCTTCAGCTGCAAATAAAAGAACTCTCTTCGTGGATGGAAGGTGTGAAAAGGACTATTACATCGGTCTCTCAGCGACCCTCCCACAGAACACTGTAGTGTATTCAAACAAATGAGGGCGGCAGTTAACAAAGTGGTCTTTTAAAGTTGGGTAAGATTTTCCATTTCTGGATTTCAGATCATTTTAGAGGCAAGAATTAATTTATTCTTTCTTTTCTCCTAAATTTTCATATGGACAAATTTAGGCACAGAGTGGGTAATGAATTTGGCAGAGGGTCAGGAGCAAGACATTGATGGAAAATGGACACATATCGTAGGATGCCGATCTCATTGCGTCTCACTTGCATTTCTCCTAATGGAAGCACAGTCGTCCTGTTACACTTGTATTTTATGGTTCACTGAACAGCCGCAATAACAAATTTTAAATACCTATCAAATGCCATAAAATGTCATTTAATATTGTTCTTGGTTTGTAAAGGGAAAATGAAAACTGATAAAGTTCATGTATATTTTGTGCTGGTTCAATACCCTAAATACCATACTAGAAGACTTTCAACAAATATATACTCGATTGTAGTAATACGGTCATATTAAATAAGAGTGTGCTACGTTTTTCCAAGAGAAAGTAGTCATATTAAAAAGGGTTCCTTTCACAATGCTCTAAACAATGTCTTTGGCTGCATCACGGCATATGTTCAATTGATAATAAAAATTGCCTTTGAACAGAATACTCTAAATTTTTACAAGACTCCAATTCTCCTGTGCAATTATGGAATTTGAAATATAATTATCTCTGGAACCATAAAAGAATTAGACCAGAGAAAAGCTGTTAAGAATATGGCAAGAAAAACAGAAACTGTTTCAAAGATCCATTTTATTTCTCTATTTCTTGGTGTCATGTTATATTCCAAGCCACCATGTTGTTATGGAAAAAGACAACTAGGAAATCCACTCTAGACAATTCAATATTTCCAAAATGTTGACTCAGGGATCTTTTTTCTCTTGATAATTATATATTTATTCACTATGGTCATCTGTCTGTACAAAGAATTGGGATTGACATATATACACTAATATGTATAAAACAGATAACTAATAAGAACCTGATACATAAAAAAATAAATGAAATAAAATTCAAAAAAAATGCACAAAAAATTTAAAATAAATAAATAGATACTGAAGAAAAAAATGTTATCTATTAAGCATTAGAATTAGTTCTGCATGTAAATTATAAAATAACTCCTGAAAAAAAGAATTAAGACACCTCAGGAATTGAAACAAACAAACAAAAAACCCCCAAAACAAAGATGGACTGAGGAATAAGTATTACCTTGGAATGTTAATGACATCTTGGGAGGAGGCACAGAGGCATGGTAGCCTCATTTACAGGAGGACAGATGCCTCCTGCACAAGTGTCATCCCATTACAAATACACAAATATTTTACATTTTAAGATGCCAATAGAAAATAAACCCATCCAAATATCGACTTATAAATGATGCAAAAAAAATTCTAAATTTCCACATGTTGCCGGAGAATTGAAACAATAAAATGTTGAAAGCAATACCATGGGTTATGAAAGTAAGTTAGCTCTTCCTGATTGTTACTAGGGGATTCCATTATGATCCAGGATGTCCAACATTAGAAAAAAAATATCTGAGTCATTTTTGCCCTTTCTAATTGCTCACCATTCCCCATTCCTCTAAAAATGCATGGATGTACATGCACGCATACAAAATCACAATTTTTTCACATCTATTTACTGTCGTCCATGTCTTAGTGTCAATTCAATGAAAAGCTAAGGTAGATGAGGGTAAATTTTGCTTAACTCCTCTTGTACCCTGGTCCCAGGTGATCAATATCACTGGCTACACCTGGCTGACCAGGACATCCTCTTCCTCCTTCACCCTCCCCCAAAGCCTGCTCTCTGCCCCGACACCACCACACAGTTGATTCACCCAGAATCCATTCTCTCACAGCACTGCTCTTTGCTAAAGATAACTAGATCATCTAAATCAAACATAGGTACTCCAGGCTGATAATATTTTAATGAAATATTCCTTTTAGTCACTGTTTTTATTTTAACCAAGGGTAAAGCTGGCCCAAGTCAAAATTATAAGGAAAACAAACTTCATTTTAGAAACTTCCAAAATCCTAAACATGACCCTTTATTCCTTTCCCTTCTCATCAGACACCTAGTAGCTTTCTTAGCCTTCCTAGAAATTTTTTCAAATCTGTATTTCATATACATACATATTTTAGCAAACCAACCAGGATAAGACAACAGTTGAGTTGGTGGCTTCAGGTTTTTGAGCAAAGACATTCCGAGTTTAATTTACCAGAATATGTTCTCAATGACCCAAAGCACCATCCAGGTTTCTGATGTAGCTAAGAATCCTACAGACAGAAGAACACATGTCCTCCTATAATTCTATTTCTTTACTTCTGTTGATAATGGTATAGCATCCTTTGCTAAACTTAGCCCGGGCATAGCCTCCTCTAGGAAGCCTCACCTGCTTTCTCCTCTCTGACCCTTAGTGCCCTGCACCCATCTCTATCAGGTGTCTTGTCTTCCCATATGCACTTGTCAGTTCACTTGGACTGTGAATTACTCACACGCAGAGACTAGAGCTTGTTTACTTCTCTGTGCCCAGAATATGAAAAGCTTATCATAAGTCTAACATTTTTCCCCAGTTTTCCACACAGATCCAGTCCTTTAGCCTGTGGTTCTCAACTCAAGTAGAAGCGGAAAGCAGTATTTCCTAGGATCAGCATCAGAATCCTCTGGGAGGCTTTTCCAACCAATAACAGGCTTGATGCTTTTGTTGTATTTCCTGCAAGAGGATACAGCCTTCTCTACCTCTCTTGGATGAATCAATGCTGCATGAGTCATTGCACAAGGCAGCAAAAGGGAATCTAATTTCTAATCCTCAGGGGCATCTAGGTAGAAAAAATAGAGGAGAATCATTGCTCTGATTCTGCAAAATTGTGTGTAGTTCTTTTAATGCAGTGTGCCTCTGTGACTTTGTACATGCTAGGTCCAACCCACTTTTCTTTCACTTAACTAGTTCCTATTAGCCCTGCACATTCTAGATCAAATACCACCTCTTCTACAAAGCCTTCTGAGATCTCCTTTGCTTATTTATATATGTCTATATAAGGATTCTCCTAGTGCCCTATGTATACAGCCAGCAATATCTATGTTTACTATATTTTTCCAGCCCATCCTCAATCCCACTCACTAAATTGTAAACACCTTGAGTTCAAGTATTGTGTTTCTAATACTTCTATCACAAGGCACTATCATAGCATCAGACAAATAATGTGTATACAATAAATGATTCCTTACAGATGAATAAAAATGGAGTGAGAGAATTACTATTCAATCTTGAACTGGGTGCTGTCAAAAATAAAATAGAATTGCATAACATGGTCTTCCCTTTGAATTTTATTGAGGTGATATGACTCACACATAGGAAAAGAGGGTGGCATAAAATACTGTATGATAAAGTGCTAAATATATCATCTTTGGGTGTTCAAGGGGAGAAAAAATTTCATTTTAGACAGATACAGAAGAAAATGTTTCATTGTAGAAAAAATACTTTAACTGAAATTTGAAGTTGTGACATATTAGAATAAAAAGACAAGAGAAGAAAGGGCATTCTCTGAAGATGGAGACTGCATATTCCCAGGTGTGGTTGTAGGAATGACTTAGTATTGGTGCTACAGAGGCCATGCAGAGGAAATGGCAGACGTTTGGGGCATGACAGCAACAAGAGAAATGGGGGAGGTAGGAGTCCTCATTATCATATTTTGTCATATGTTTTATCTGAAAGAGAGTATAGTTCCCTCAAATGAAATGACCAGTTCTCAGGGATTCCTTCTGGGGTCAGAGAAGTTGTTCATTCTGCCTTGCTACCCAAACCTAGGATTCTGAGAGAGAAGCAGTTCTGAATTTTTAAAATAAGTCTTACAGGAATGGGCCAAACTTGTAGACTATTATTAAAGATAAAATTTTCAAAGTCAGGGTTCATATTTAAAGGTTACAGCTGAGCAAGAATTCTCCCTTTGATTTTTAAACAAAGGGAATATGCCCAAATAAAACACCCAAATCGAGTGACCAATTTGGTTTTTAGGCAATTGAATCACCAAATAAATCCAACAAGTTTCAAAGACACACTTGTTAATATTTAACTTCTAAGACAATTACTAGCCCCTATTACCATATAGAAAAGGACTGCTAAAGGAATAGAGTTCCCAGGTAGTCTTTTCTAAAGTTCCTCTCAGGTGTGAACCCACAGAATAATGTTCAGTAGAAGTACCACAAAAAGCATATGGGGGAACCAGAAAGGATGACCAGGAAGCCGTGCCATTGGAAGGGCTTGAGCCAGCCAATGGCTACCCCTTATTATCCCTGTTCAGTAGTATATAATATTTCCTTCAATCATGGACAGGTATATATAGATTCCCCTGCTCCCCTTTCCTAGAGGGAAATTTTAATTGATGGTTTTTTTTGTTTCCTCACTGTCATTTGTAATAGGTGTCTAATGATTAGTTAAATATATGGTTTTGCTCATATACTGCAACATAATGAGTGTCAAATCCATATACTATTAAAATAATGCACATCATGGAGAGACCCTCAACTTGGGGCTGGTTGCAGTAGTTGGACATGACTTTGAGTTGTCTATTATGTGGAAGAGAGTTAGTACATGTGTGATAATTGAATTATATTAGATGGAGGTCTCTTGGAATGTTTTGGGGGGTTCTCCTAAGAATTGAAAGCAATTTAGACAGAAACAGAGATAAGAATTAAGGAAGAGTAAATCCTGAGGTTATAAAAAAAAATCCTAGGGCCCTGATTTTTAGCTCTTTATATCTATGGATTTATCCTTGTTTTGGTATACTTTTCTTTGATTTTGTGAGGTAACAGAGAGTTTTACTAATAAATTACTCTCTGTCAGTACTCTCTGTCTCTACTGTCTACTAGAATTTATTTGTTGCTGCTTAAAGAAGTCCAAACAGAGCAGAAGCAAGAAGAACTACAATTCTGCAGCCTGTGGAAGGAAAACCACATCCACAGAAAGACAGACAAGAAATGTTTAACAAAGACCTAGAAGAATTAAAGAACAAACAAACAGAGATGAACAATACAATAACTGAAATGAAAACTACACTAGAAGGAATCAATAGCAGAATAACTGAGGCAGAAGAACGGATAAGTCACCTGGAAGACAGAATGGTGGAATTCACTGCCGCAGAACAGAATAAAGAAAAAAGAATGAAAAGAAATGAAGACAGCCTAAGAGACCTCTGGGACAACATTAAATGCAACAACATTCACATTATAGGGGTCCCAGAAGGAGAAGAGACAAAGAAAGTACCCAAGAAAATATCTGAAGAGATTATAGTTGAAAACTTCCTTAACATGGGAAAGGAAACAACCACCCAAGTCCAGGAAGCACAGAGAGTCCCAGGCAAGATAAATCCAAGGAGAAACATGCTGAGACACATAGTAATCAAATTGACAAAAATTAAAGACAAAGAAAAATTATTGAAAGCAACAAGGGAAAAATGACAAATAACATACAAGGGAACTCCCATAAGGTTAACAGCTGATTTCTCAGCAGAAACTCTACAAGCTGGAAGAGAGTGGCATGATGTATTTAAAGTGATGAAAGGGAAGAACCTACAACCAAGATTACTCTACCTGGCAAGGATCTCATTCAGATTCGTCGGAGAAATCAAAAGCTTTACAGACAAGCAAAAGCTAAGAGAATTCAGCACCACCAAACCAGCTCTACAACAAATGCTAAAGGAACTTCTGTAAGTGGGAAACACAAGAGAAGAAAAGGACCTACAAAACCAAATCCATAACAATTAAGAAAATGGTCATAGGAACATACATATTAATAATTACCTTAAACGTGAATGGATTAAATGCTCCAACTAAAAGACACAGGCTCGCTGAATGGGCCCACTGCAGACCTATGGACACATACAGACTGAAAGTGAGGGGATGAAAAAAGATATTCCATGAAAATGGAAATCAAAAGAAAGCTGGAGGGCTTCCCTGGTGGCGCAGTGGTTGCGCGTCCGCCTGCCGATGCGGGGGAGCCGGGTTCGCGCCCCGGTCTGGGAGGGT
>NC_041215.1:26086942-26092715 GCF_002837175.3 Physeter macrocephalus | reverse complement strand
TTTAAATGACACAATAGACCAGATAGATTTAATTGATATTTATAGGACATTCCATCCAAAAACAGCAGATTACACTTTCTTCTCAAGTGCACATGGGACATAGATCACATCTTGGGTCAAAAGTCAAGCCTCGGTAAATTTAAGAAAATTGAAATCATATCAAGCATCTTTTCTGACCACAACACTATGAGATTAGAAATCAATTACAGGGAAAAAAAAATAAAAAACACAAACACATGGAGTACAAGCCTACCTCAAGAAACAAGAAAAATCTCAAATAAACAATCTAACTGGGCTTCCCTGGTGGCACAGTGGTTAAGAATCCACCTGCCAATGCAGGGGACATGGGTTCGAGCCCTGGTACAGGACGATCCCACATACCACGGAGCAACTGGGTCCATGCACCACAATTACTGAGCCTGCGCTCTAGAGCCCACGAGCCACAACTACCGAAGCCTGTGCACCTGGAGCCCGTGCTCTGCAACGGGAGAGGCCACCACAGCGAGAAGCTCATACACCCTGTGCACCGCAACGAAAAGTAGTCCTTGCTCACTGCAACTAGAGAAAGTCCGCGCACCCTGTGCACCGCAATGAAGAGTCGTCACTGCTCACCACAACTAGAGAAAGCCTGCGCGCAGCAACAGACCCAATGCAGCCAAAAATAAATAAATAAGTAAAATTTTTTTTTAAAAGTCCAAACAATAGAGAACTTTACATAAGTTTCACAACAACCTTTTAAAGTAGCTTTTTTGTTTTTTTTAAATCTGTAAAACAGGTCTGGCAATTGATACCCAGAATAGTGGGTATCAAAGTCACTGGGCTAAGTAGTTTTAGAACTGAGATGAGAAGTACAGTCTCAGACTATGCTCAGAAGACATGTCTTTTCCCTACACTTCCTTGTCTTCTGAAGATGACCAGAAGCTGGTGAGGTAGAGAAAGGGAGCAAGGTGCATTTGTTCTAGGTGTTCATGTCCTGTTCTGGGAATTGTAAATAGCACTCAAGGAATAAGATGGAGTGCTCTGGTGGGCTGGCTGCAAGAGCAGACAGTGGGGACAATATTAAAGAACATAAGCTAGGGAGAAGTAGACTATACTCAAGCTTAGAAAAACAAGTTTGTCAGCAGTGGGGATAATGCATTGGAAGAAGGCAACAATAAAGCAAGAAGACCAGATTGGAGACTTCTATGGTCATGTGGACAAGGAATAACAGAGTCTAAACAATGGTGGAGATAAGGCGGAGGTGAACTAAGGTGAACTTAATAAACGAATGAGTCAGAACCCAGTTACTGGGTATTCGAAGTTAAGAGGAAGGAACAAATCAGAAATGACTTCCATATTTTCCTTTGAGCAAATGTATACATAATGGTAGCATTCACTGAACATGGGAATATAAGAATAATGGCTAGTGTGGGGTGAAGTGTGAATCTAAATAAAAAAGTAAACTGAGGCAAGCTCAAATTACCAAAAATTGATTTTATTCAGGAAACTTGCAGTAGCAAGCTGCAGGTGAGTCTCTTGAGAGTTTGGGGATGTATTTACGGGCAAGGAGCTCAAAGACAGAAAAATTCAGCCGGAGACCAAGCGGTGAGTTCATTGGCTTGAGGATGGGGAGAGATTCTTGGCGAATGTTTATCGGTCAGGAGATAAGTCTTGTCTTCTACAAATCAGGCATTTACAGGAAATCAGTCTCTCAGCTCTTAAGTTTTCTTCTTCTGAGGGCGCATGCATGAGATTCTCCATTTCGTATCCCTGGTTCTATTTTAGATTGAAATCTTTTCATAGAAGAAAGGATGGGTTTAATTTTGCACATTTGATTATTGGCTATCAAATGGGAAATCCTAGCAAGCAGATAGCTAGTCTGGAGTTCCAGACAGTTGTCTCATGGTTGAGAGAGAGAATTGAGAGCCATGAGTTCCAGCTTAAAAAGCAAAACCCCTTTTGTTGTAAAAGCAGGTGCTTCTAAAGCCAAAAGTTAATTGTTTAATTATTGACAAAACAGGGACAGGAGGTGTCTAGGGTAGCAGGGACAGGTGGTGATTCTTGAGTCAATAAGTAAAGCTATGGCAGCACAGGAAACAGCTTAACATCCAAACCTTGGTTTTATCTTATGAGTTATGGGACTACGGAAATCAGCAGACAAATATGCAGACTGAAGAGGTAACGGGGTAAAATGAAGAAGGAACCTAGTAAATAATATTTCAGAACTAAACAGGGGATGAGGAATCCAAGGAAGAGTTTGAGAAAGGGCAACCAGAGATTTAGAAGAAGGAAAACTAGGGTAACTGAAAAGAGGGAATACTGATCTGTGTCAGACAAGACTGAGAATTTGTGTAAAAGCAAAAATAAAATATGTCTTTTCACTTTAGTCAGTGAGAAATTCTTGTTGACCTTTGTAGGTACATACTACTTAGTTAGGAAATGTTCATTGAATAGTTAAAGAGTTCAATCACAATTAACCACAACCACTTAATGGGTTTCTGTGGGCTTCTTTAGGTAGAATCTGCTCAGTTTTACAAACAGAATATTCACTAAGCTGAAAACATGACAGAAATTAGTAAAAATTATACCTACACACATGAATTAAATATGCCAACATGGATGTCTCAGAATAAAAGAAAGGGTAGGTCCTCTTTCCTTTCCTCTACTAAAAACGAGGATGGTTTTTCATCCACCAACCTCTTTCCTTTGTGGAATAGGTAACTGAGTGTCTGAAGAAAACCAGACCCCTCTGGCAAAATGTGGTGAACAGAACAGAAAGACAAGACCCAGCTTTTGGGTAAGACCAAAGCCTTGCTGGATGTTTGATGTCTCTTAGTACAGCTGAGTTTCTAACCCAATCAGAGACCTTTAACAAAGTACTGAAGAAAGCAGCCACCCCGGTGTGTCAGCATTGTGAAACCAGCCCAGGAGAGAAAGAAAACACTTTCATGTGCTAACCTCATCCTGTCCTCCCCCTTTTGTCTTTGCCTTTGCCTCTGCCTTTTCTATTTGTCTATGAACTGCAGGATCTACTTCTTTCTAACCTTTGAACATAATAGGAACATGTCACATTGGGAGCTACAGTGAAGTAGAAGCAGAGTGAAATCAACTCCTTTAACTTCCATTCCTCATAAAGTGGTCAGAAGGTGAAAGAGAAAGTTCCTCAGACCTCTCTCTCTGTGTAACTGACAGGAGGGACCACTTGACCTCCAACTCCTAAAGGGCTTGACTTAGAGTCACCTGAAAAATAAAACCCATTAAAGTCAACCTAAGCTGGAAATAGGTAAGAAAAATCTTCCCTACCTGGACTTTTATGGATGGCTTACAGGATTCTGAGAAAAGGATGGATTCTCCCTGCCCAGGGCAGCCAGAAAGGTCTGGGGCAGCTGGAACCTTGAGCCTATCCTCAAAGGCTACACTTAGCTTTGGCCTTTTTCCCCATGGTACTATACAGAAATAAGCATTTTGTATTTTTGTCATGATGTAGAAGCAGTAGCCCTGGTCACCTCTCACTTAGGTGGTGGATTTGAACATAGTAAGAAGGGACTTTGGAAAGTGAGAAAATCTGTGAGATCTAGGAGAGAAATTTTGAAAGATGGGCTATCACCACTATAATGGTCCAGTATTCTGGATTTTCTGCAGGCCAGGGTAGCAGGGACAGGGAGTCTAAGATAGGAGAAGAGCTTCATTGTCATCAAAGAGCAGAAGTCAGTCGGTCAACCAAACACTGTGTTAGAGTTCCTCTCGTACTCTCTGTCCCTAATACATTCTTAATTGTAAGGCAGAAAGAAAAAAAAAAAGGAAAAAGGGACACACTGGGTGGTGAAGAGTTCATTACTGGAGTAGTGTGAACCTGGGTAAGGGTTCTGTTTCCATCATTCCTTGTCAAATAGCTCCATGAAAATAGGACCCACTTCTACTTCTGTCCACCCCTATATTCCTAGAATTTAGCACGGTACCTGGTTCATGATAGGGACTAAGTAAGTATTTGTTGTATAAATGAAAGAAAAGAAATAAAGGAGAAAATAAGATAGGAAGAATATCTTACATTGAGTCGGTTCTTAACATCTCATAATCTCAGTTTTCTCATCTGAAAAGTGGGAAAAAATTATACCTCAATAAAGAGAGTCTGAAAAGATTTGAGGATAAAGAATATATATAACTGTGCTTATCAGCATGTTTAGGCCATAAGACACACTCAATAAACGTTAGCTACTGTAGTGCTTTAAGAAAGCTTTAGAAATACAGAAAACTTGGTAAAAGGACCAGGACATTAGTCATGCATAATCTGGAGAGTGAAGATGGTTTTACTACAAGATTGAAGAGAGGTAGGGCATAGTATATACATGCTTTTTGCACTTCATGAAACAATACCCTGGGAAGATGACATAAAAAGGAAGGTTAAAATGACCCAACTTAAATATCTATATAGGCTTTTACCTTAAAAAAGAAAGAAAAAAAAAAGAAAGAAAAGATACCTAACTTTAAGGGCATATCCAATACTATTGAAAACCGAATAATAATATAATAGTAATAACCTGATAATTGCCATTTGGAATTGTTTGTTGGGTAAACATCTGGAACCATGGGCTTATGCAAAGCACAAGAAAATAATCTTTTACAGTTAGATGGTTGATAGTGACTATTGCACACTAGAAGTATTATTACATTTAAAAGAAAAATGGAAAGATCAAGATAAACTAAAATATCACAGCACCACAGAATCTCAGAGTTGAAGGAGTCTCTAAAACCATATTTCCAAGCTCCAGCTGGCACCTGAATCCTTAAAAAGTGTATGCCAGTTTAAAGTCTTGAAGAATGATTCAGATTCAGCTAGATGGAAGAACAGTTCTGAAGGGATCCCACTCCTCAGAGAAAGAAAGAAGGAGAGAGACCAAGAGTGAGAGTAAGAGAGAGAGGAGAGAGAAAGAAAACCAGTCTAAGAGTCCTGTTGACTGTTCTAGGAAATACTGTCAATTATACCATACTGGAAATGAGCCTTAGTTTTCAGCATGGCCAGTGAAGAAATGGGACTAGACAGTTGATAATGCTTTAACTCATCTCTTCTAAGCTTTGTCACCGTCAAAAAATCAGGTCAACCATTTGCTAAATTTCCCAGGCTGTCCAGGGTTGGAAATAATGTAATCTTCCCTAAGCACTGTAGTGCTATGTGTCTTTTCTTATTATAACAGAACGCCACGGCTGTCGCACAACACAGATTATAACTGGAACATAAAATACAGCAAATTAATTGTCTCACATGATAACAGCGTTAGATGACAAAGAAATAAAAACAGGCTGTCCTCTTCCCAAAGCAATTTTAAAACTCTTAACATTGAGTCATGTTCACTCTACTCTGATCTACTACAGGCTTCATAAAATGCACTCATTCAAACCATTTCTTTTTTGTTAATGCACAGATATTCTCTGCTGTTGCATAACCAAGTCAGCCCACACAGACCCTCCATTTATCACCGGGGATAAATATTTTAAAGGGTCTTTTAGAAATCAGGAATACAGCTAGAGCAATAAGCATCTCCAAACTAGATATTACTGGGTGAACTAATGGAAAGTAGCTGTTGTTCTGTTCCTCGTATCAATTTAGGACTCTACCTGATCCCCATGAAATAGATGATAAATGCTATTTTAAGAGCAAAGCATCAGAGGAGAAGACTTTACCATATCCATAAGTAAAAGCAAATGGAATTTAAAAGTGATTACAGGGGCTTCCCTGGTGGCGCAGTGGTTGCGCGTCCGTCTGCCGATGCAGGGGAGCCGGGTTCGCGCCCCGGTC
>NC_041215.1:26041873-26086893 GCF_002837175.3 Physeter macrocephalus | reverse complement strand
GGGCCATGGCCGCTGGGCCTGCGCGTCCGGAGCCTGTGCTCCGCAACGGGAGAGGCCACAGCGGAGGAAGGCCCGCATACCACCAAAAAAAAAAAAAAAAAAGTGATTACAAAGTGATGGAGTTCCTACTAATGCCAGAGTCTTAGCGTGGAAGAAGGAAAATGAATTAGGAGAACTGTTGGTAAAGTAGGACTTATCCATACTTTGAACTGGGAATGGACTGCACTAGGCCGCACAATGGTGTTTTCAAAAAAAAAAAAAAAAAAAAAAAAGCTGTAGGGCTTCCCTGGTGGCGCAGTCGTTGCGCGTCCGCCTGCCGATGCAGGGGAGCCGGGTTTGCGCCCCGGTCTGGGAGGATCCCGCATGCCGCGGAGCGGCTGGGCCCGTGAGCCATGGCCGCTGAGCCTGCGCGTCCAGAGCCTGTGCCCCGCAACGGGAGAGGCCACAGCAGAGGAAGGCCCGCATACCACAAAAAAAAAAAAAAAAAGTTGTAATAATAAGAGCAATTCAAAGAAAGCAACATGGTTGGCAGATCTGATTGAACATTGGAAAAAGACTTCTGAGCAAAAGTAATATTCAAGCTGGGACTTGTAAATTGGGTAGGATTGAAATAATTCAGGCAGGATTGGGATGGCACTTGGGAGAGAAATAGCTTGACTCATGACTAATATTAAGATCTAAGTACAGAACAATATGGAACGTTATTTATAATATGGACAATATGGAAAGAGACTGAGTCCTAGGATCAGAAAACATGGGATAACTTCTTACATGGAAGGACTCTACTATGTAGTAGTCAAAATTCATCTCCTCTCCAAGTAAGTTCTTCTAATTCCAGGACCATGTCTTAGTCATATCTGCTTTTTTTAAGGCCGAAGACAGGACCTGGACCATAATTTTAGTTTAATGAAACTGTAGGTTGACTGACTGGTTCCCAAATATATATTTGAATAGCCTACATAAACAATCTTGAAGAGGATGGATTTAACAGATTTAAAAAATCAATTTGCTTCATTTTTTTTCAGGACTATATTCACAGGTACCTTATACTTTTGTACTCGATGCTTAGAGAGAATTATTTCATTGTATTCTTGTAACCCCTAAACAACAGGTTTGCTCTAAAATTTTAACATACGTTTTTATTCAATTGACCACTTATTAGAAGGCTTGACGAGATATACAATAAGCTTTTAAAGAAGAAAGGCAAAACACTTAATTTTTAAAAAGCAAAAATTTAGAGAATAAAATTATACTTCTGAGACAGAATGAACAATGTAGAACCAGAGTAATGAGAGAATTCATTATTTCAGTCTTCTCTTGAAGCTCTTAAAATACAGAACCCAGGTTTACAAAACTGGATAATGTGGTTTTGATAATAAACACATAGGAGATCAAGAAAATGAGAAAATAACTCTGTGGGATAGAGAGATTACAAAATCAAGAAAATCATAAATACTGTTGCACAAATTTCCCCAAAGGGAAATCAGCAGCAGAAATATCAAAAGCTTTTTTTTTAAATTAAAACCTGCATGTTAGCGTTCTCCCTCATTTTAAGTGTAGATGCTATTCATAATATTCTTTGCCTGAACAGTGATGTTACAGTATTTAGAAGACGTCCTCAAATATAGAAGCCTCAAGAGATAAATCCATAAAAATATAAAGTACAGATGTGCCAACAGATATGTTCTACATAAGATTCTGCAAATTGATTTCCATTTATTACATCCTATTTAAAATATCCTAGGAGAGTTGCTCATTTAAAAAAAAACACCTGTTGAGAATTCTGTCATGAACAGCAGAATTGCTTCCTATATCCTGTACTTTGTCAATGTATTTCAATATGTTGACCTTACTTGGCTAGAGGTTATCTTTACTGAAGCTCAGCACTTGTTCCATGAAAGACACTGTAATAGAAAGAAATTTGCCTTCTCAATTCTTAAAAATTTTAGGAAAGTATAATATTAGAGTTTGAAGCATTCTTGTAACCAGCTAGAGAATCCTAAGGTAAAAGGTCATAATTCTTAAAAATATATTCTAGCAGACATATCTCCAAGAAGTAAATTATGATGCATTATCTAAATTCCTCCTGTCATCTTAATCATCATTGGAAGTGGGACTGACAGCTAATTCTTCGTCACTCCCACCCACTCGGAAATGAAACAGACATAGACACACACGCACACATACATATCAAACATTAGTGAGTAGTGCTTTCAATTTTGCAATACTACCTAATAATCTATAATTAGTAGCTATACTACCTATGATATGTTGCAGAGGTCACATGCCAAATTTGGAGTTAAGGCCTTGCTCATTTGCTTATATACCGTCTATGGCTGCTCTCAGGCTATTATAATGGCAGAATTGAGTAATTGAGACCACGACTATATGACTCACAAAGTTTAAAATAATCTTCTGTCTGTGGTCCTTTACGGACAAAGTTCACTTACCTCTGACTTATAATCTAAGTGCTAAAATGCATCAGAAATTCCTGATCACTAATAGCTCTCAGAAGTATTTCTTAATTAAAATGATTCAAAAAGATTTCTGTAGTAGGAACACTTAGGGTTTTATTTTTAATCTAATTTTGGCAATGAGTTGCAGTAAATTTCCCTCTACCATCAATGGCATACAGTGTTTGGCCATAGAAGGATAAATTATATTTATTAATATTTCAATGTGCCGAGTATGGATAGGCTGTTTTGGAGGTATACATTTTTTGAATCTTCACAACCACTTAGTGAACTACTATTATCTCCAATTCACAGATAAGTAAACAGAGGCCTAAATGCTTTATAAAAATTACCTAATGATATATAACTAGTACGTGGGGCAGCTGTGATTTGATTCCAGATCCTTTTTCCTCAAAAACCCGGTTCTTCCTAGTCAGAATAAGCCTTTTAAAAATGTACTTATGAGCTCTCTAGGAAGCTAACTAGACAAAACATGCAGGCAACTCACATCCTGGATTGGCTCTCTGGCCCCAGAGTCCTCTAATATTTAGTCCTAAATAAATACTGTAATATAAACAAGAGAGGCCTAAAGAATACCAGTTAGTGCCATTACAATAACAACAGGGTCTTTTAGAAAACAATTATTTTACTATCATACTAGGTAGAGAAGGAATAATTCCACAAACGCTTTATGGTTCTCCCTGGAAGAGTCCTCTGCACTAGAAGCCAAGATGCATTTTCACGTTATAACAATAGACCTCAGCTCCACCTCCCTCTCTTTCAATCCCAGATCCAAGCAAATAAAATTTAGAAATCTCATTTGAGGTGTTCACAAATAAAATGCTTTGAAGCAACAGCCCAGCATTAGAGTTTTACGAACCAGTGGGGTGTAATCAGCCCTTGTTTGAAAACCACGTTCCAGCTCTGTGTACAGTATTACTATGGCCACCGTTACTCAGAAAATCCATACTCTAAAGCAAATGCAGGTCTCAAATTGAGGACACAAATGGATGTCTAGTTGGCAACAACCTGCTGAGAGAAGACTTCTTTTAAAGAAATGTATCCATGTGCCCAATCCAAGTGAAAAAATAAGGAATTACCCTTAAGATGACTACTTTTATTCTGCAGAGTTAACTTCCTTAGAACTCATAGCATTATGATGCGAAATTTGAGGGCAAAAGTAGAGAATAAAGGGGAATTACCATTTTTCTATTTACTGTTGAGCTAAGTACCCAGCCCAAATTAGAGACAGTTTGTTAATAATATTCAATCAATGTTCTGCATGAGTATCTAAAGATTTTTTTAACGTGGATCATTTTTTTTAAAGTCTTTATTGAATTTGTTATAATATTGCGTCTGTTTTATGTTTTGGTTTTTTGACTGTGAGGCCTGTGGGATCTTAGCTCCCTGACCAGGGATCGAACCCGCACCCCCCGCACTGGAAGGTGAAGTCTTAACCACTGGACTGCCAGGGAAGTCCCTGCATGAGTATTTAATACTTTTTAATTCCACCAATATTTACTGAACTTACTGAATGCTCATCATCGTGTTATGCCTGATGTTTCAAATATTAAAAAAAAGATAGTGCCCTCAAGGGCTTATATTTAGTAGAGAACTTTCGTAAATAATAATTGGCAAGTTTTTCACCCTTGATTTTCAGTTTCTTCATGTGTAATATGTGGAAGATAACAATTTTGTGGCTTGTGAGGACTGAGTGGGATAATCTATTTATGAAGTAAGTAGCAAGAATAGGAGATCAGTAAGTGTTAGCTATTTTTACATTAGAGGAGATGCTATAAGATCCATTTTAACCCCCAAATACCTGATCATCTATTTCCTCTATTTTTTCATCCAAAAATAAAGGTGAGGGTATAATGTCATTTTCCAGATAAGAATTCCGAATCCAGTAAATATAAAAGGACCTAAGTACAGGAGGGAAGTGCTAACCAAATGTGCAATAACAGTTGTGTATTTTGTTTTTTAAGTATATTATGTATTTATTACGTATTTATGTGTATTATTTATAATTATGTATATTATGCACTTACGTATATTTACGTAATTCTATGTGTGATATTAGTAACTAACAGTCTTGCCTGGACAGCCATCTTCAAGGTGCAATATGTGGCTTGTGATGAAACTCAAACATTCATCTTTGATCGTTACCAAAAAAAAAAAATTAAAAGGTCAGGTGGTGGGAAGCAGATGAGACAGCAGGATAACATTATTCAGTAGTAAGATTATAGACTCTGGATCAGTGGAAGGTGGGTTTAAACTCTGGTCTTGCCACTTCACACTGTGCGGCCTTGGGCAAAGAAATTTTTCTATCTGAGCCTCAGTTAAGTGGGTGTAATAAATAAGGTCATGGATTTGATGTTTGATATTTAAAGTGCTTTCTCCATGGAAGGTCCTGAATAAATAGTAGATAAATATATTTTTCAATTGCATTTAATTATGGGGAGATTATAAGGGATCAATTTCAAGAGGATGAGCCATCCTGTAAGAACTCTGAGAAAGATGTATATATATATATATATCTCTTGGCCTAGAGACTACTTACTCAAATTTTAGTCCAAAGTTTAGCAGCATTAGCAAAAAATGGAAGCTTGTTATGAATGCTGAATCTTCGGCCTCATTCCTGTCATATGAATCAGAATCTTAACAGGAATTTTAGCGCGATCCTCAGACAATCTGGATGCCCAGCCAAAGTGTAGAAGCACTGATAAAGAGACCCTTTTAATGGTACTTATTCCATAAGTTATGGCTGTGACACACTATGTGTGTGTGTGTGTGTGTGTGTGTGTGTATGTGTGTAAATAAATATATGTATATAAAATATCATATACCAATGCACCAATATTTGATTAGTTGAATTGAAATCCTTTATAACCAACAATGTTTACCATTAAACAGGTAAAGTTGGTATGTTAAGTAGTTTTAGTTGTTATCTACAGAAGTAGCCATTGTCTTATGGAGAGTTGAAAATAAGTGTTTGATGATATTAACTGAAAAAAGTAAAACTTCAAATGAAAGAATTGAGTATTGTAATTCTCCAAGATCAGATTAATCTACCTCTTTATATACCACTATTTGTCTCAATGGGTCAGCATTGTCTGAAAATGTTTTCCAAGACCTCTTGCATCACAATCATATAGGGACTCCTTTCAAGTGCAGATTCCCAGACACCAAATACCCAAAAACAGTTAATCAGAATTCTTAGGAATTGAGGGAATACATACTCATATTTCCCTTTTAAAAGGACACTTAAAAATGCTGATGACTTGGTCCTATCACCAGAAATTCTAATTTAGTTTATCTGAGTGTGGCTTGGGCACTGGCTTTTTTATAAAAGCTCCCCACATGATTTTAATGTGAAGCCAATGTTGAGAACCACTGTTTGCAACAGAGCTAAGCCTCATGGTGAGTGTGAAGAATTTCCTGATTGTGAAAGGTAAACTCTGACACGAGGTTGGAAGGACAATTGAGCATAAGGGCCAGAACACACATGTGGCCTTTTATAGCCAAACATTCATTAGCCTCAATCCTAAAGTTATGATACTGGTTAGGATTCGTAGTACAAAAATATTGCTAATTAACTGACGATTTATCAAATCAATCCTCATTCAAACATTTCCCCTTCTTAGCACTGATATCTGTCTCTTCCCATTTTGGTGTGTGTGTGTGTGTGTGTGTGTGTGTGTGTGTGTGTGTGTGTGTGTGTGTGTGATGTTTAAAATACAAGTGCAACTGGACTGAATCATGGAACTTCACATTTCTAAAATGATCCAGGATTTTTAAAAAGTGACGTTGAAAAGCCACAAGCAAAGCCATTGACAAATGACTTTCTGAGAGAGCCAGACCATGTAGCAAGAAGAGGTCAGGAGACCAATGTTGGGAATTAGGAAAAGACAGTTCAACGGAAAAAAATTTGAATTTCAAAACACTAGGAAAGGCCCTTGGGAAAACTGGTGATGTACTGGAAGATTTCTGTAAAAAGGACCATTTTTATGAACATGCTACAAAAGCCATCCATAGAGGGAAGGGTTACGCTAACTTTGAACTTAGAAAAATAGACCGAAAATTTGAACTTTTTGTCAGTTTCCAATAATCATACATAGTTGCAACTATAACCTAAAGTTTATAGACTATAAAGTTAAACAAATTATTTTCATAATTTTTAGTTTCATCTTTTCTAGAAGAAATTTCAATAAGCACACTACACAATATATAATCTGAATTGTGATGCTGCATTTTAACTACCCATGAAAACTACGTATGATCAACTACCCTATGAAAATAAAAATGTTTCTATATTTTTCTCTCCTCTGTAGTACTTATCAAAACAAGCGATCCCAAAGGTGCATCTAGTTCAGAATCATTGTCAGTGCAAAGCCTCTTAAAAACTTATAACCTGCCAGGATGGGATCTTCATTGCCACCACCCAGCATGACTCATTTATTTAAGAAAATAACAAAGTTGAAAAGCTACTCTGCACAGATGTATCTTGTTATGTTCACTTGTTTATTTAAAAAGAGGTTTTTCAGTAATAGCCTTAAAATATTTTTTCCTTTGCTCTGAGAATTTAACTTCTAGTAAAATAAAATAATCTAAAATATATTTCTTCCTTCATGGAGGCATTGTTAATTGTAGTAAAAATGGGAAATCAATGAAAGTGCAGAGTACTAGGTATGCTTAAGTGAAATAAACATTCATTTAAAGAAATACCATGAATCCTTAAAAAAATAATGTTACGAATAGTTTTCAAATATCAGAGAATGTTTATGTTTTAATGATAGGTGAAACAAACAGGATATACATTATTTATTCAGTTTAATTTTAATTATAAACATCAGTATATAATAAAAATGCAACAATGTATGTAAAACTTTTAATAGTGGGATAGAATAATAAAACTCACTTTTCTTCCATTTAAAGATGTTTTCTCTATTTCTCAAATTTCCTAATATATTCCATGAAAAAACTTCAATTATTAGAAAAATAAAAGTCTTTCAAGTTAAGATTGAACTAAAGCAAAACACCTTCTGTTCTCAGTCCTGTAAGTCTAATTCATCAAGATCCCTTGTTTCTTAACATGTTACTGTGGAAAATAACTAAGATTCAAGAAGTTCAGATTCGAGCATCCATAGGTTCTAGTATTGATACCCAATCAATTCACTAATGAACTTGCTTTTAATGCAGATTTTAAAAATACCACCTAGACTCGTTATAAGTAAAAGAGTATATTTCAAAGAATGGAAAAAGTTTGCGTATATGAAAAGTGAAGTTATTAATATGACACTAGGGAAAGATAATAAATATAGAAAGCAAATAGCCAATGTCCACATCTTCCCTGGAGGAAGACTTCTGAGTAGCAAACGAATGACATCAGGATTTTCCTAGCACAGTCAGTTACCATCACCTGTCAAACTGAATCAACACGTGAATTAGAAACTGTTTGTCCATCCCAGACATTGTATGGAGTTATGGAAGGGACAAGGATTTAAAGCAATAACATACCATGGAGTTGCTGTGCAGGTTAGGTTTGGGGTAAAGAGGGTGTGCTGACACACAAAAACTTACAAGGTGTAATATGTCAAGCAAATTAAGTCACATGCTGAGGAAGAGAATGTTTAACATCTATTTTCTTGCCCTTTGTACCCATCTGATACAATACTTAAATCACAGCACTAAGCCTGTAGCAGATGTTGAATAATTCACTGAACAGCAGGTAATACAACAGAAAGATGTTGGTGGAGCTGGGAGGACCCTAGAACACAGGGAAAGCTGATTCCATCTTCTTTGACATCACTGTTAGGAATATCCAAGTACCAGGATTAAATGTAGTCAAGAAAGAATCTGCATATGGAGGAGAGGTCTCAATATTTTTGTGAGTGTATGAACTGTGAGGGTGTGGAGATATTTCACAGGGTATTTAACAACAAGCACCAATAAATTATTTGTGGGAAGCTGCTATAAATTCCAGAGAGTAACATGTGCAATTCTGAGAATCAGACAATCTCCCACAAATTCCAATGATACTTTCTGTGTTAGAGGAAAAAGAGTACAGGAAGTATAACAAGAAAGGTCTACTGGGAAAAATATGGCTTCCCACTAGCTTACAAATTGAGTCTTCTAGACAGCAATCAGCACGACATCCTCCCCATTTCCTTGCCTCATTTTCATCTGTTACCTCCTGAAGTGGAGATTGAGCTTGTGATTTCAAATTCTACAAATGTAACATAATCAGAAAGAGTTGACGTAAATATACAATTGAGTACCAACACAAACAAGTCACTCATGCAAAGAACAGTTACCTAATTTATCTATCAAACACTTACTTCTTTTTAGGGAAAGTGGGAGGGGAAGGTAGGGAGGAAGAGAGAGAGAAAACATGTATCCTAGAAAATAAATACAATTATATCATTTCCACTAACCCTGTTTTTTTTCCCAAGGGCTTTTTAATGTGTCTTATTTGAATGTGATCCACAATCCCAATAAATATGAAATACATAAGGGATCTAATTTTCTATAAATGATATTAAAACAGTAAGGTATCTGTTCGGAAAAAGAAAAATACGCTTGAATGTTTTTCACTCACCACACACAAAAACACACAAAAACACAAAAATAGAGTGACTTCAGCAAGGTGGCCAAATAAGATATCCTCGTCTTGTATCCTCTATGAACAACAATAATTTGGCATCCATCTACAGACAAAAGTATCTTCCCGGGAGCTTTGGGGTCCATGTAGGTGACTGTGAAAACCCAGTGCAGTTCAAGACCAAGAATGGAAACTGAAATATTCCTGGGGCTCTGTTCCAGCCCCTTTCAGCCATGGTCCAGGGCCAATCCTGCCCATCCAGGGATCCATCCAGTGAATGAGCAGGAATCCTCCCAGGGATCTTCTAGGAGCCACGCCCACCTGGTAATAGGCCCACTGACTGAGTACCCAACTGTGGACCCTGAAATGGAAATTTGTCCAAGTGCCACCCTACCAAGCAAGCTATTGGAGGAAGTCCCAGCCACCCAAAGACCAGATGGAATCCACACCCACCTGAGCCCTTGGTAATAAGCACACCAACTGTGGACCAACTACAGACCCAGTGACATCAGCCCAGGGAACCAATAGAAGAAGATGTTTACCTGCTGAAACAAGTTGGTAAAGACTGGAAAAGATGGTTTCAGGTGCACAGCAAAGCAACTCAGCCATACATATACATGTATCCATTCTCCCCCAAACTCCCCTCCCATCCAGGCTGCCACATAACATTTTTTAGCAGAGTTCCCTGTACTATAGAGTAGGTCCTTGTTTGTTATCCATCTTAAATATAGCAGTGTGTACATGTAGATCCCAAACTCCCTAACTATCCCTTCGCCCCACCCTTCCCCCGCCCCCCGCCCCCGCCGGTAACCATGAGTTCATTCTCTAAGTCTGTTTCTGTTTTGTAAATTAAGTTCATTTGTATCATTTCTTTTTAGATTCCGCAGATAAGGGATATCATACAATATTTCTCTTTCTCTGATTTTCTTCACTCAATATGACAATCTCTAGGTGCAACCATGTTGCTGCAAAAGGCATTACTTCATTCTTTTTAATGGCTGAGTAATATTCCAATGTATATATGTACCACATCTTCTTTATCCATTCCTCTGTTGATGGACATTTAGGTTGCTTCCATGTCTTGGCTATAAAAAAAAAAAAAAAAAAAAGACTGGAAAAGATTTGTGCTCATCCAAATGCACAGACTAAGTGAATCACAAAGAATCAGACAGACAGACAGGATACTACCAAAGGTAACTAATAAAGCTCCAGTAACTGACCCCAAATAAATGGAGATCTGAGATTTGCCTGACAAAGAATTCAAAATAATCATTTAAAGAAACTCAATGAAATTCAAGAGAACACAGACAACTAAACAAAAATCAGGAAAACAATGCAAGAACAAATTGAAATTTTAATACTGAAATATAAATCATAGAAAAAGAACTAAACAGAAATCCTGGAGATGAAGAATACAACAAAAGAACTGAAATATTTAATAGAGAGTTTCAACCACAGATTTGATCATTCAGGGGAAAAAAAAATCACCAAAATTGAAGACTGATCATTTGAAATTAGTCAGTTAGAAAAAACAAAAAGATACATTGGGAGTTTGGGCTTGACATGTACACACTGCTATGTTTAAAATAGATAACCAACAAGGACCTACTACTTAGCACAGGGAATGCTGCTCAATGTTCGCTGTGCTAATACCACACCGGAAACTAACACAACATTGTTAATCAACTATGCTCCAATATAAAATAAAAATTAAAAAAAGAATGAAGTGAAGAAAACATACATGAATTATAGGACACCATCAAACAAATGAACATTTGCATCACGGGAGTCCCATAAGGATAAGAGAGAGAGAGAAAGGGGAAGAAAACTTATTTAAGGAAATAATAGCTGAAAATTTCCCATATCTTGGAAAAGAGATGGACATTCAGGTTCAGAAAGCTCAAAGGACCTCAAGCAAGATCAACCCAAAGAAGATTATTCTGAGACATATTATAATCAAAATGTTAAAAGGCAAACACAAAGAGAGAATTTTGAAAGCAGCAAGAGAAAAAAATGACTCATTACATAAAAGGGACCCACCATTAGACTATCAGCAGATTTCTTGCAGGCCAGGAGGGAATAGGATGATATATTCAAAGTGCTAAAAGAATAAAACTGCCAACAAAGAATATTATACACAGTAAAATTTTACATCAGAAATGAAGGAGAGATAAAGACATTCTAAGACATACAAAAGCTAAGGGAGTTCATCATCACTAGACCTGCCTAACAAGAAATGATAAAGGAGGTTCTTCTTGTAGAAATGGAAGAACACTAAGTAACAACATGAAAACATATACAAGTATAAAGTTTAATGGTAAAAATAAATATAGAGTCCAATTCAGAAAACCCTAGTATTGTAATGATGATGTGTAAATCAGTTTTAGCTCTAGTACGAATGTTAAAAAATAATAATGTTAAAAATAGATATAGCTAAAATAATTTATTAATGAATGAACAATATAAAAAGATGTAAAGTATAACATCAATAGCATAAAATGTGCAAGAAGTAAGTGCAGAGTTTTTGTATGTGATTGAAGGTAAGTTTTTGTTATCAGCTTAAAACAGACTTCTATTTTTATAAGATGTTTTATGTAAATCTCATGGTAACCACAAAGAAAAAAACCTATAGTAGATAAATCAAGGGTTAAGAGGAAGGAATTAAAGCATAAACACTATAAAAATAAATCACAAAGGAAGAAAACAAGAGAGGAATAAAAAATAAAGGAACTAAGAAAATCCCTCATAAGAAAATGAACCAAATGGCAACAAGTCCCTTATCTATCAATAAATACTTTAAAATAAATGGATTAAATTCTCCAATTAAAAGACTGAAAGAATGAAAAAACACAATGTCCAAAAATATGCTTCCTATAGGAAATTCACTTTAGTTTTAAGGACACACAGAGGCTGCAGGTGAAGGGATGGAAAAAATATTCCATGTAAATGGTAACCAAAAGAGAGCAGAAGTGGCTAAACTTCTTTCAGATAAAATAGACTTTCAGTCAAATTCAATCACAAGAAAAAAAGAAGGTCACTATGTAGTGATAAAAGGGGAAATCATTAACAGACTATAAAAATTGTAAATATAAATGAACCCAACATTGGAGCACCGAAATTTTTAAAGCAAATATTAACAAAACTGAAAGAAAAAATAGACAACAATACAATAATACTAGGGGATTTCAATACCTCATTCTCAACATCGGATAAATTATTCAGACAGAAAGTTAGCAAGAATACAGTGGACTTGAATAACACTGTAGACCAAATGAGCTTAACAGATATATACAAAACATTTCATCCAACAGCACCAGAATACCTATTCTTCTCAAGTGCACATGGAACATTCTCCAGGATAGGTCATATATTAGGCCACAAAGCAAGTCTTAAAACATTTAAGAAGAATTGAGGAAGAATCATATCAGGTATCTTTTTTGCCCACAGTGGTATGAAACTAGAAATCAATAACAGGAGGGAAGTGGGTATATTCACAAACACATGGAAATTAAACAACACAATTTGGAACCAATGGGCCAAGGAAGAATCAAAAGTGAAATGAGAAAATATCAAGAGTAGTGAAAATAGAAATACAATATACCACAGCTTATGGGATGTATGAAAAGCAGTTTTAAGAGATAAATTTATAGCAATAAACACCTACATTTAGAGAAAAGTAAAATCTGAAATTAACAACCTAACTTTACACCTCAAAATATAGGAAACAAATAATCTAAGCCCAAAGGTAGCAAAAGGAAGAAAATAATAAATAATAGAGGAGAAATAAATGAAATAGAGACTGGAAAGACTAGAAAAAAAAAATCAATAAAAAAAGTTTTTTTTTTTTTTTTAAATAACCAAAATTCACAAACTTTTAGCTGGACTAACCAATAGAAAAAGAGAGAACGCAAACAAATAAAATCAGAAATAAAAGAGGAGACATTAGAACTGACAATACAGAAATGCAAAGAATTATGAGGTTACTATGAAAAATTATATGTCAATAAATTGTATAACCCAAAAGAAATGGATAAATTCCTGGGAACATACAAGCTGCCAAGACTGAATTATAAAGAAATAAAAAATGAAGCAGACCAAAAACAACTAAGGAAATTAAAACAATTTCAAAAACTTCCCCTAAAAGAAAAGCCCAGGACTAGATGGTTTCTCTGGTGAGTTCTAGCAAACATTTAAAGAAGAATTAATGTCAATCCTTTTCAAACTCTTCCAAAATATTAAGAAGGACAGAACACTTCCAAACTCATTTTAAAATGCTAGCTAGCATTACCCTGGTACCAAAGCCAGACAAGCATCTATAAGAAAAGAAAGCTGCAGGCCAATATCTCTGATAAATATAGATGTAAAAATTCTCAACAAATACTAACAGACTGAATTCAATAGCACATTAAAAAGATCATACACCACGATCAAGTAGGATTTAACCCTGGCATTCGGCGATGGTTTGACATACCAATCAATAAATGGGATATACCACATTTCCTAAAAAAAATTTAACATGTACTACCATATGATCCAGCAATCCCATTATATATGTATACCCATATATTCTAGGTATATCTGAAGGATATGAAATCACTATCTTGAAGAGAGGTCAGCACTCCAATTTTCACTGTAGCATTTATCACAACAGACAAGACATGGAAACCACCTAAGTGTCCATCAGTGGATGAATTGATAACTAAAATATGTGATAGATATATGGATATATATATATACACACACATTTAATAAAATATTATTCAGCCATAAAAGAAGGAAATCAAGCCGTGTGAGACAGATGGATGGACCTTGAGAGTATTATGCTAAGTGAAATAAGTGAGACAAAGACAAACCCCATATGATCTTACTTATATATGGAAACTAAAAAAAATGGTGAACTTATAGAAACAGAGGGTGGAATAGTGATTGCTAAGGGCCAGTGAAAATGGGGAGATGCTGGTCAAAGGGTATGAACTTACAGTTATAAGACGGATAAGTTCTGCGGATCTAATGTACAGTGTGATGACTATTAACAACATTGTGTTATATACTTAAAGTTATTAAGACAGTATATCTTAAATCATCTCACTATATAAAAAAGTAGTTATGCGAGATGATGGCTATGTAAAGTGACCCTATGGTAGTAATTATTTTATAATAGGTTTGTGTATCAAATCATCACGTTGTATACTTTAAACTTATACAATGCTATAAATCAATTATATCTTTATAAAGGTGGTACGAAAAGACACAAAAATAATTGTACAGAATAAATTGACAACCAAAATTTCTGAAATATATATTCTCCCCAAATTCTCTAAATAGATATTAAGGAAAGTCATAGAAAAACATTTGTATGCCTTTAAGAGTAGACAAAGATTTAAAATTCAGAAGACAATACCCATATTAGAAAATATAAGTGTGAATGATGAAGCAACATGGTTAAAATTTAAGTGAGAAACAGTTGAAAGCATTTTCAGTATTTATAACAAGATTATTATCTTAAAAAATTAAGAATTCTTTGAATAATTTTAAAAGACATAACAGTTCAATTTTAAAAGTCAAAGGATATAAATGGTCTTCTTACAGAATATGAAATGTAAATCAACAATAAAATATCTAAAAATGTTTTACCTTTACAGTAACCCAAACATGAAAAGATGCCTTACACACGATCCTTTTAATAAAAATTTTACCTAACAGAATGGCAAACTTACAAATTTATTAACAATTTCAAATTCAAAAAAATTTCAGCCAGTAAGAATGCGCAGAGTTACCTCTCATATTATGATGGTGAAAGTTTCAATTAATATAGACAATATGGAGGACAATTTGATAGTATCTGTTAAGTTTAAATTCTGCATACCCTCTGCCAATGAAATTACACTTCTGCATATCTACCCTGGAAAACCGTGAGACATATGCCCAGGAGCTAGATTAATAATGTTCAATGTGTCAGCAAAATGAACAGCAAAAAAAATAAAGAAAAATAACCTGAATACCCATTAATGGAGGAATAGTTAAATAAACTATTCTACATTACACTCTTGAATACTATGTAGCTGTTAAAAAGATTAGATTTACACATATATCAATATTAACAACTCTCTAAGATCTCTCTTTTTGTGGTGAAGATGCAAGCTGCTGAACAATTCTTGCATAATAATTTAATGTATGTAAAAAGGAAATAAAACACAACATAAATCATACAAAGTAGTTTCTATAAGTGAATATGTAAATGAAAGGAATCACACTAATTGATAACAATTAATAGCTCTTGAGAGAATGGATTAGAGGTAGTGACCAAATGGGATTTTTGTCTTAATTGTAGTGTTTGCCTTTTCTTCCCCAAAGAATGTATCTAGTTAATCCTGGGTAATTAATTTCAAATATGAGTATTAATTCCATGACAGACACTTAAGTAGCATTGTTGAGTAAATGACTAGAAGGAAGAAAAATACTAGGCAGAGAAAGAGGGAGAAAAAAATGGATGGAAGAAAAAAATGTATGTGTGTAGTAAGTGGAAGACAGGAGAAAGATTTGGACTTTATTCAATAGATGCAGACACATCGAAGGTTTTCTATACAAGGGAAATTATATGATAAATGTGGTGCTGTGAGGCAGCTGCTTTGTGCAAGATGGAGAAGCATGGGGAGAGAATGGAAATAGACAACAGTCCAGTCCTGATAAGGTAGGGATAAGCGATGACACAGATCTAAGCAAGTCCAAACGTTTATTAAGAGGAGCCAGCAGAGAGCGAGCAGCTGAGAAAGGGGATACACGATGGCGCAGAGCTCTGAAGACGCTAGAGAAAATGAGATTCAGAAAAGAGTAAAGGTATTATTCTTATACAGAAGAGGGGGCACCTGTTCCATGATAGCAGGGGGAGAGGATGAAAGGAGCAGATGCAGACGTAAGGTGTTTATTATAGTGCAATAGCAAGAATGCAGTGCAGCCATGCGGCTTTCCCAGCAGTCCTCTGCGGGCTAGGTACGGGCAGAAGGGACAGAATCCTGGACTAATCTTAGGTATTTGCTGCCAATGGGTGAAAAGAGTCATATTGTAGGGAATCCTGTACGGGAAAGAAAAAGTAAAATGAAGAGCCGGAAAGTCTAAACTACTCACAGGAGTGAAGGAAAGACGGACAAAGGATGGGAAGAAAGAAGTTGCTCAATGGCACTAGTTTTTCTCTCTCATGATCACTTTTTAGCAAATATTTAAAGAGAATTTTCTACATTCTGAGTATTCTTCTAAGGCTGAGGATACCATGACAGAAGAGGCTGAAAATATTCTTGTTCTCACAGACCTTATGGTCTAGTGGGAGACACAGAGAAAAACATGTAAACTAAATATGTAAATATGTAAACTAAATATGTAAACTAGAAAAAATAAGCTTTTATACAATTAAAACTATGTAGGAAAACAAAACTTCTTGTCAGAAAGAGAGTGGTTGGTGAGAATTTTAAGAGAAGAAGGTATTTGAGCTAGAATCTAAATAATGCAAAAGAGGCAGGCACACAAAGATCTGAGAGAAGACTTTAGACAGGAGGAATAAAAAGTACAAAATCCCCAGGCTGGACTAAGCTTGGCGTCCTCAAAGGAAGAAGATAAAAAGATCCATGTAACTGAAGTGCAGCGATTAAGGTGGAGATATAGGAAATGGGAACTAAGAGGTAGGCAGGGAATAGATTGTACAGGGTTTTTGAAGAGTTTAGATATCTTATCTGCAACAGTAAGCCAATGAAGAGTTACTAGAAGGTTGTAATATGATCTGATTTAGTCTCTAAGAAAAGCAGAGGAGCAAAAATGGAGCTGGTGGACTAGTAGGAGACTACTGCAGTGATCTGGGTGAGATAGGGCAGTAACCAGAGTGACGACAGTAGTGGTACAGATGGTGAGAAAGTGTCGGATGCAGGATAACTTTTGGAAACAGAACCAGTAGGACTTGCTTGTGTGTTTGACGTGAAGAAGCAAAGCAAAATAATTGAGGAAAAGATGTAATTAGGTAAACAGGTGGAAGGATAGGAAGTTAAGTAGAATATCTACATGTAAAATTTTAGAATTACTTATCCGTTGCATGAGATGGAAAGTTTCAAAGTGTGGACGCTGATGAGGGTGATGGGTCTGCAATGAAAATGAAGGTCACTGAAGTTTAGGAGATCAAATTGAATGGTGGCTTTCATGGTGAGGTATCATACAGAATGATACTAGGGAAATCATTTAGAAACTAAAATATTCAGTGAATTGAGTGGAGAGGTGCCTGGACGGTTGGTAAATGCCAGTGAAGAGAGGAGGTTAGGGATGGTTAGCAGATGATAAAAGCCTCAGATGAGCAGAACGTTTTACATACAGTTGGAATATTAATGAATTGTGTGTAGGAACGGGGAGTGTGTTTTATTCCAATCTTTACACAGAGGTAAACAGGGGTGGGAAATGAGGAGTCTTCGTTGAGAAGGCACAGAGAAAGTGAGTCAGGCCAGAGGGAAAACAGCATGGTCAGCGAAGAGGCTGAGAATATAGCGACATCGGTTTACATTGAACCCGGGGTACCACAACACATAGCGGCATGTGGTAACAAAATACAGAATGAGAATAACAGGATGCGAGTTTGGTGGAGAACTTTAGAGCACGCGGGAACGTGAATACACACATGTGTGGAAGGCCCTAGAGATTTATATCTTGCAGACTGACAGCGCATGTTAAGAATGGTGAGTTTATTTAGCTACGCTTTTTCTAAGAATCTGAAGTCAGCTCTTAATCAAATGACAGTGCTTTTGCAAGAATAAGAGAAGTTGTGAGTTATGCCAAGAGATTGGTTCTTCTGCAGCTATCCAAAAATATAGGGGCCTTCATAGAGAGCCTGGAGGCTAGCTCGGGAACAGAGGGCCAGTGATTGGGTGAGAAGACTGCCCTTGAGGGATAAATTCTGAGGCACAATGGACAATATGGCACAGTCACAGCTCACAGAGGAGGGATGTTTGCAATACGAATATAAGAACAGTGAGAAAGAGGCTCTTGAAGGATAGTAAACTTGTTATTAGAGAAAGAGAGGAAATCTAAGCATGAAAGACCAATTGCACTCTAGGGAAGAGAGGAGTTAATAAAGGAACACAGAAGAAATGAGATCTATAGACAGAGTTGGCTGAGAAAACAATGGGTTCAGAATTAGATATTCAGAGAGCAGAATCTGCTATGTCGTCAAGGTCCTAATAGTTTAGTGTTATTAACTGGTTTAGTAACCTCTCTTAATTCCATTCCAGAGAAAGCTGGGAGATGTTTGGTTTAGCTCCTTTCATGCCATGTCCCTTACTCTGCCAACTGGAAAGAATGAGTCAAGGTGGCATTTATGCTCAACAAGAGGCAAAAAGAGAAGAAATGTGAGACTGCTGTATTATACTGAAATCACTGATACCTCCACTTCCATGTAAATGATCTGGGGTAGGGCCCAGGCTTTAGTAATTTTTAAATGTTCATGGTTTTTAAAATTCTAATGTACAGGCAGGGTTGGAAATCACTGATACACTTACAGAGAAATACTTAAAATTCTTTCTTACAAAATCATAGTAGTACCCTTAGGAAAACTTAGAAGACAGGATTGAGGAAGAAAATTACAAACACCTTCCCTCTTACGAATATGCTCAAAATTCTAAACAAAATATTAACAAGTTGATTTTACTAGTATATTAAAAGAACAATAGAATATAACCAATAGAGATACATCCCAAATTTAATTAGAAATGTGACTATTATCCTCTAAAGATTGTGGGAAAAAAGCATATGGAAAGTTGTAATAAATGCTTACTAAATTAAAAAAAAAAAGTAAGGTATTAGGAGCTGATGAATTTTGTCCCTTGATAAAACATATATAACACATCCTACCAGTCCATACATATCCTGTTTACTGGTGAAATCTAAAAGCCTTGCCATCAATGTCAGATTTAAGTTACAGATATCTGCTTTTCCTGCTGTTATTCTGGAACTGCTTGCCAATGTCATTAGATAAAGATAGAAAGTATTTAATACTAAATATGTCAAAAACAATAGCAAAAATGAAAAACCTAGGAGAGGCCACTAAAAAAAGTTATTAGAAATATTAAAGAATTTCAAAATAGTGGCAAAGTTAAAAATAAATATTAAAAAATGCTTTTATTTTACTTTTATTATTTTGTCAAATAACAACAGGTTAGAAAATGAAATTTAAAATATATCCCATTCACGATAGCAATAGCAAAAATAAATCTAGAAAATAACCTTATTAAAAATATGCAAAACTCATATAAAGAAAGTTACAAAACTCTGCCAAAGCAAGAAGGTTTCAACAGATGGAACAGAATGATGTAGGTGCAGGACTAGAATAAATCACTGGAAAATACATATTGAAAGTTTAAATATACCCAAGACATAATGACAATTAGAATATAAGAAAGCAAGTATTTCAAATAGACAAGGGAAAAATGGATTATTCACTAAGTCTGGGGATAACATTCAGTCATCAGGCAATAAATAAACCAGTGTTCACTCATTTCACTAAAATAAATTCCAGAAAGATCAAAGATTTAAATATAAAAACATACATAAAATACTGAAATGTGGGAGGACTTCTATGTGTGTGTTATGTAAATCTTTAAAAAATATTGACAGATTTCACTACATAAAATTTTAAAATGCTGGCATAGTAAAAAGCACTACAGAGAAAAGAAAAGAACAACAACAATTGTGATCATTATTTGAGACATATGGACAGAAAAATATATTTAAAAAAAAAAAAGATTCCTTACAACCCAACAGAAAGATGAGCTAAAAAATATGAAGAGGAAATACTGACAAAAGGTTTAAAAAGCAATAAATACATGTAAAGATGATCAGCCTCCTTAATATTCAGTTGTTACAAACTAAAGAGTTTTTTTCATATGTCAAACTTGCAAATATTCCAGAGATGATTTATGAAGTTCTTTTTTAATATACGGATAAAAGACACTCTTTTGGAGAAAGTATAAGTTAGCACAGCCTAAGAGCAATTTAGTTACATCTGGCCAAATTTGAAATGGAAAGTCGCATTGGCCTGGCATTTCCAACCCTAAGACTTCATCATATATAAATACGTATCCATATATGAAAACAATATTTTGTGTCTGTGTATGTAATTGGTGTGTATAAATGTAATACATATGTGTGCGTATAATATATATACAATATATAAATATATGAAATATTTATAAATACATGCACATGCACATATATATATACATATACACACACAAATGTTTATGGCTGCCCTGTTCATGAAAAGTAAAAGTAAGAGATTGATTTAGTTTACTTTGACTCATCCACAGAATGGAACATATATGAAAATAAGAGATGAAATACATCTTTCTGCATTCAGTGGAAAGGTGTCCACGGTGTATTTGTTAGTTTGAAATGCATTCTTAAGAAAGGAATGCACAGTGTAATCTGATTTATGTTCTAATTAATATTTACATGTGTTCTTCTTGATACACAGATATTTTAAACTTCAGTATGGTTAAAAATTTTTTTAATGAAAGACATGTATTGCTTTTTAAAATTAGTTAGCTAGCTACATAAATAGATAAAATTATTTTCTTATGTGGTCTTCAAAATATAGTGTAAATGAACTAGCACTGTCAAAGGATTATAATATATGAACACATTACATACTTAAATTATAGTAAACATACTGCACAGTACAGAAGGCATCCCTAGGGCCTTCAATGCCTTAAGTCAAATTGCAAGAACACTAATTTTTGTTGTATAAGTCACGAGCTAAAGTGGTAAACCGGAATTGGGCAGGATGTCTATGGACATACTAGAAAATGTTTTTATTGAACAAAATTCTAGTATCTTCTATATTCTTCCTTTTCTTCTTTCTAACTTCCTTTATTTCTCTTTCCTTCTTTCTTCAAACATTTGTTGCATATCTACTATAAAAGTGCATATGAAATAACTGAGACCTAACTGTTTTTGCTCTATAAAAATATCAATTTTCTGTGATTCGATCTCATATATTTTAGGCAACTGTGATATTTAATCTCCATTATAATTCCTATAACGGTGAGCATTATTACCCCCATTTTTGATACACACCACACACACACCACTGAGCAAGATACTTAAACCTCAAAGAAGTGATTTCTTTCTGACTTTATTAAAATACTGAGTTTATCTCACATGTATTTTTTTGTATCCACAGCATTTGTCTGACCACCACTGCTATTATAACATTTCACATACGTAAAAACCAAGCAAAAGGTGGAGTCTCATCTTTAAAAACTAAACAGGCATTTTGGACAACACAGTCTTGGCAATGGAACCTGGAGAAGATTTATCAGACACAGTAGGGAAAGTGCTCACTCTGCATTATAAAATGGGCAGCCATATAGCAAGTATTACAGAAGTGAAATAAGATGGAAAATTTCATCTATTTAAAATATTTTCTTTAAGAGACTTCCTCCACTGCCAGAGATTTTGAATAGCCTCCAGGTCAGTCATCCGGAAGTAGTTCTTCACATAATCGATAAACTTGGCTTCCACTTTAGGAAGAGATCCACGTTCTTCTATATTTGCTTGCATTTTTGCTTTAATGCCTTCTATAGAACTAGGTTCTTTCAGCGTCTTAGCAGTTTTTTCTGTTTTTTGAAGGATTCTTGACCTTTTGATTTTAGCGTTTATGGTTTTGAGTCTTTTTCATTCTGGTTTGATTTTTGCGCATTTTTGCCTTTGAATAATCCTGGGTCTCGTAAAAGCCAATGATAATCAACAATACAAATTATCATAACTTTTGGAAAAATAGGATATTTTAAAAATCTATTGTCTTCTTTATTTTCTCATCTTTTAGATGACTGTTTATAATATTGTTTCCAGTTGAAAGTTATTTTAATCTCTTTCAAAACCATAATATAGATAATTAAGATTTACCCTAGAGGACAGCTAGAAAAAAACTGGAAATCAAATCTACTTCAAAGCCTTTTATTCCTCGCATTTTCAGTAAACAAAAATTTCTTAATGTTAGTTCATCTTGTATATTCTCCCTAATGTGAATTTTACTAGCTCTAGAATGAATTAGAACAGAATTAAATGGTAGTAGCTACCCATGTTTCATGTGCTAATTACTATAATCATGCCACCATCATTCTCTGTATTGATGTATTTCTCCTACAACACATCAAGAAAATTATTTACTTCTAAGATGATGGATGACTAGCAATTCAGACAGGTATTGATGATAGGTAATGGGGTAAACACAATTTTCCTTTGAAATACAAATACAACCTGTTCTCTACGTTGGCGTGTGTAGATTTTACGCTTAAAGTCACTCTTCAGATTCTGCAGACGTTAAATGGGAGCTCCGATTAGAAAGCTTAATGTTGTCAAAGGAGCTGCTTTGAGCATGTTTTTCTCCCTGAAGTACACTTTGTTCTTCATAATTTTTTTAAAATGGCCTTTTTTACGGGAAAAAGCCAGTTTCACTTGCCAAAAATATTGATGGTTTAAAGGTGGCCTAAATGACAAATTACTAAATAATTTTAAATATGCTATTTTAAGTACTTGAACTGAATTGTTCTCTTGTGTAGGGAGTAAGTGGAAAAGAAGAAAGCATTTTATAAAATCTTTCACGTGGAAACTGCTATTTGTTATTAGTGTCATCAACCCAACACTGAACCCCATGATCTGCACTGTGAAAGGGACAAAGTTTCTGCAAATAGGCGTAACTCCTTTATTGACGTAAATCAACAGTCTCCACCTACACACCAAAGGCCCCTTTAGGAGCAACATATTTATTATCAGGTTTCTAGAAACGTATATATAGTGAGAGACACAAATGTCTATAGGCTGGACTACTGGTCTTACACATGTGTGTATTAACAGTTTATTTAAATTACACAAATGCTTTTCACATATACATTTTTTAAAAAGCATAACTATAATCAGAATAGCTTTTGATACTGTTTTTGGCTCAAGCTATGGTTACTAGGAGTCCAACTATCACACCGGGGTCTATGACATTTTTGATATTATACACTAATCTGAATTTAAAATAGCAATCCTTTTAAATAATTGGTAGAACAGTTATGACCAGAAAGTGGATGCAACCTTACCTGTTTTTAACAATGTATTTTTTTTCAACATGTCTTGTGATAATTACTGTGTTTTAAATAACACTAAATGGATGTTCAGATACAGGAAATGCTAAGACACGACCCTGTTCTAGACAGTCTTATGAAAGACAGAAACATAAACATAAATAAGAGAACATAATGACTTATTCATTACATTTATGTACAAAGTGTGATTAAACACGAGGGAGGGAGTAGGTAATGAAAGGCATGACTTTTGAAACTTGACACACAATAAGATTCCTCTTACTAGAGAAGAGTGGAAGAGTCATTCAATAGGGGGAAAAAAGTCAGCAAAGATTCTCCCTGCTTTTTAAGGCTCTAGTTTTCAGTTTGTGGGCACAGACACATTTGGAATTGGGCATCTCTCTGATGGGTCATATTCTTTCAATCCTCCGTATGAGTAACTTCACGTACGTTAAATTTCCTATGCAATCTACTCAGTAGTATTAAAACAAGAAGTCTCCTTTCTATTGAACTGCCAGCTTATTCACTTCCACACATATGAATAAAGCTATGCTCCACAGCAAAATACATGAAGAGTGCCCATACCAACCACTGATGGCGAGAGTCACGAACAAGCATCAGATTTTGCCTTAGCCTACTTCTCATGCATGCTGAGTTTGGGATTAATTTTGAAGTATTTAATTTATATTGTTATTCCCATGCTATCCAACAACTACAAAAGAAGCCGGTTATTTTAAGATAAAATAATTAAATGATAAAATAAATTTTGAAAAAAAAAATCCAAGTTTTTGTTTTCGGGATTGTTGATAATATCCAATGTCTTAATAGCCTGCTTCTAACTCAGGAAAAGGTTGGAAATTAATTTCTGAATAAGCATAAGGACAGAATTGTTGCTTAAACTTTATTTGCAAACCGTAAATATGTATCTTATTGCTATTTATATACTTATTAATATTGCCTAAATTTTATGAAAAGATATTCTCTGTCAGGTAATTCAAGAGCTTTACCTTCTTTCCTCTAGTGACTCCATAAAATAGGCACGATTATTATCCACTGTTAGAGATAGAAGAAACAAGCCATAGAGAAATTTAGTGACATGTCCAAGGTCACAAATCTGGGAACTTATAATGCAGCTCAGATTTCCTTTCTCTGCAGTGCCCCTTAGAAACAACTCAATAAAGTGAGTGGGGGGCTCCTAAGCCAAAGATACACTTATCCATGTTAGAATTACACAGGATGGCAAACATAGTATAAATCATTAAGTAGGAGAAAAGTGTGTCTAGCTATAAAACATCATAGGCACAGCAGGCTTAACCGTCTCTTAATCATTTTGAAGGACCCTTCAGCGTACCTGCCTTTTAAGAACCAACTGTGTCTCTGAATGCAGGTGTTTCTGTAATATACTGTCCATTTTTCAGATTACTTCATGTGGGATGGAAAAGATTTTTGAGTTTGTTTTTTCCCCATCTTCCTAGTCTCATCTGAACTGGACAGCTAACAAAATTTCTGTGTGGGGTAAAGGAAACTCATGACCAACCTTCTATAAGTCATATTTCTTTTTTAAAAAATTTATTTTATTGAAGTATAGATGATTTACCATGTAGTGTTAAGTTCTGCTGTATAGCAAAGTGATTCAGTTTTATATATATATATATATTCTTTTTCATATTCTTTTCCAATATGGTTTATCACAGGATATTGAATATAGTTCCCTGTGCCATACAGTAGGACCTTGTTGTTTATCCATTCTATATATACCAGTTTGCGTCTGCTAATCCCAAACTCCCAATCCATCCCTCACCCTCCTCCCCCTTGTCAACCACAAGTCTGTTCTCTATGTCTGTGAGTCTGTTTCTGTTTTGTAGATAAGTTCACTTGTGTCATATTTTAGATTCCACATATAAGTGGTATCATATGGTATTTGTCTTTCTCTTTCTGACTGACTTCAGTATAAGTGATATTTCTAAATTCCCACTGAGCCATCTTTTAAGCAAAAAGTATTTTTTTTTCTCTCCCTCAAACCTTAAGAGGTCATGGAGTTAAGGACACTCATTGAATATTTTCTACACTCACATCATTATTTGATGAGAATTTTTGTCCAAGTTCCAGCATGTAGAACATCCTCTGGCAAAGCCATTAGAATGTTTCAGATTTGTACTTACCCCACTTCTACAAGGCCTCCTGATTAAATTTCGATTGCATTCTTATTAGCACTCACACAATTTACTTCTTTGTAAAAGTGTGTGTTTCTGTTTCACTCTTCTGAAGTCTTATCCCCTCTCCAGCACCATTTACTCAATATCCCCTGAGCTCTCTTTGAGCGGTAATAGCACACAGAATGGGATTTGCCAAGCATGAATATTCTATAAAGGATCACAAGGATTCTGTAGTTCACTGACTCCACTGTCTTTGAAAGCAAATTTCAACATAAACACTGAGTTCTCTTCTTCCTTTGCAGAGCTAAGTGATAATATTCACCCTATATTATGAGGGTAATTTACATTCAGTGGGGAATTATTATTCACAGAGGTTCAAACATATCTTACTCATTTACATTTCCTCTTTCCCTAGTTTCTTAAGGCACATTGGAAGAAGAAGCCTATCCTCCAGGTTATATAAACTAGAAAGATGTCAACAACATAAAGAGAAAAATAATTCACAGATGACTTTTTAAGTAAAACATAAGGCAATGACCATAGTTTGGACTGTGACACACTTGGCCATAAGGATCAGGTCTTATTCACCTTTGTATTCAAGTATATAACACAGTGCCTGGTACATAACACTTGTTTAATAAATAAACATTTGTTGAAAGAATGAAGCATGGTGGGTGAACTGTGGCCACTGGACCAAATCCAACCATGCCTTATTTGCATAGCCCATGTGCATAGCCATGCTAATGTATTTACATAATGCCTATGGCTACCTTCATGCACAAAGGCAAAGTATGTGGCCTCTTGGACTGCAAAGCTGAAATACATTATCTGTCCCTTCATAGAAAATGTTTACTAACTCCTGCATAGGAGAATGCATGAAAATAGAAAAAAGCAGTCATCTTTTTATGAGCACAACTTTGTGTAGTTGCAGTTAAAGCATATGCGAAACAGTATTTTATTTTTTTGTTTCCTATGCCATATGCCTTTTTCTGTGATGAACGCCAGTCTTCATTCTTACTCTAATAGCTGCAAGAGTATTCTGTTGTGTAGCTACATTGTGTGACTTCCCTTGTCAACCTCAGTTTTCACATTTGGTAGGTAAGAAGACTCAATAAACTATAAGGTGCTTCCAATTCTGACTCTCTCTGGTTCTGTATCCCTTCCACACTCTTTCACATACATGCAACTTCAAAGGTTGCAAATATACTTATTTATTTAATTCTAACATATCTGAGGGCAGTTGAGAGGCCAAGTTCTAAATTCTCTTCTAGGCAAAAATGGAAGACACTGGGTCTTTGCTGATCACCCATCATTTGGCTTCTACTGGTGGGTCTAGGTCTTCATGTTTTCCCATTCAAAAGAAATGAACAGGGCTTCCCCGGTGGCGCAGTGGTTGAGAATCCGCCTGCCGATGCAGGGGACGCGGGTTCGTGCCCCGGTCCGGGAAGATCCCACGTGCCGCGGAGCGGCTGGGCCCGTGAGCCGTGGCCGCTGAGCCTGCGCGTGCGGAGCCTGTGCTCCGCCACGGGAGAGGCCACGACAGTGAGAGGCCCGCGTACCGCAAAAAATAAAAAAATAAATGAACCTCTGTTCAGCTCTGCGAAAAGGAGATCGTGTTATTTAGGTAATCTTTTTGCTAGAATCCAAATAATATCAACTTTAGAAATCAAATATAATGCAAAATCACAATATGTTTGGTTTTCTTACTTTTTACATTTTTAATCTGCTCACCTGAAATGTTTATATAAGTAGAACACTCATTTTATATCCATGTATTATTCATTTATTCACTTGTAAAAAAAATGCTAAATGCCTAATACGTGTCTAGCACTAAGTTATGCATTAGGAATAGAAACCAAGGAAGATAGATATTATTAGCCTTTGATTATGATGCTCAGCGATGAATAAAACTCTAAATCCTGAAGGGAAAAAATAAGTCCCACGCTATTCTGACCCAATCAGCTGTGTAGTAAAATCTCTAATTATGCTCAAACTTAGTGATATATAGAATCTTTGATGGCCAGAACGATGAGCTTACACGCTTCTACTTAGGCTACTAAAACAAAGGTAAGTCCCCTAAACTCTGCCGCAAAATATTTCAAAATGCATTACTGTACAAATACGGTAGATTAATCGCTATGAGTGAAGGTAGCTGGATCACACATCGCTCCTCTAATGCATTGGTCTTCCCAATTTTCCTCCACTGGAACAAGCACATTCTCTTGGGATCACCTGTGATCACAGGGCCTGCGTTTCTAGGAACTGCAGCTCACAATAAGAGTATCAGCACCCCTATTATTTAGACAACTTCCAAACTAATTCCCCTAATCAGGTGATAGGAAGGATTTTCTGTAAGGTCTGTGTTACACAATTTTAGTCCTGGCATTCCAAAAGACAGCTGCCCTTCCTTCTTCGACACATGTGAAGAAAGCACGGGTCACTTCCACTTTCACTCAGATGCAAAGAAGTAGCAACAGACACAGCAGTTTCACCTCTAGGAAAAGATGTGTCTTTTGCAGCACTCATGGGCAGCTTCACAAACAACAGAATGATAAAGAAGAAAAGAGTGCATGAAAAGAACAAACTCATTGCCCTTTGGCTGAGATGATTTACAGGTGAAGAGAAGGCAGGGTGGGGATGTAGTGCAGCTGTGCTTGGTAGGCTATTGGGTAGGTGGTTCACGGATGCTAGACCTACTGTCATAGCTCAAACAAGAGGACAACAACTTTCTTAACTTGGTGGTGGTTTCTCTGCTTCCTGAAGTCCACTCACAAGGCTAGGTCTGAGAGGGCAAAATGTGTTAACATTCAATTATACTTTTCAGCACACATTTTTCCTTGACCGCTATGTTAGGATATAAAGTACTTATGAATTGACAGGAGACATATGCTATTTCAGGGGACTCCAGACCCCCTTCAGCAGTACCCACATTACCCTTTGCCTGTCCTGTGCTACTGTTCTTCTCCTTCCCCTGACTGTGGCTCGGGCTACAGATACTGCCAACGAGATGACCATTTCCTAATCAATTCTACTCTTGGGTCTCTCAAAGTAGTGATGACCCTTCTGCCAGCTTTATGTTCGTCCACGTGCTTCTTCAGTGAGAGGGGAAAAAAAGAGGGGTTTAGAGTTCAACTTCTATATGCTGCCTGAGTTCCACAGATCAGCTCTGAGAGAGCTAGCTGTGAGTACAAAAAATCTAGATAATCAAAATTCAATGTATCATGCTCTGTGTTGGTCAACCACAATGAGAATCTCAGACTTGGTACCCAAAGTTTAAAATATTCCGACTACAAGATTCAGCTGTAGAATTTTGTGCAATAGGGAGGTTTGCAGATGACACACACTTATACTCCTTCCCCAAGATTGCCTCTCTATAGTTACCCATCTTTAAACTCTCATTAATAATAACAACTATGATTTATCAAGTGCTTATTATGTTAAGGGTACTAGTCAAAGTGCTTTGCATGTATTAACTCAGTCCTCAGAGGAAGGTACTCTTATCATTCCCATTCTACTTTTTATGGCATTTAATCTACAGAGAAATTAAGTAAATTGTTCAAGGTCACGCAGCGAGTTAAGTGGCAGAGCTGGGTAAATCTAGACAGTGTGACTCTAGAGAACCAAAGCTCTTAAAGATGAAGTTTCTTTGTTAACCTCTGGGCTCATTATACAGCAGGAATCTTCATTACCGTGTCATTATTTCCTTTAGTAGGAGATATTTCTCATACTGTTGCCGGAATACACCTAGCAAAAATCTTACCCCTGTGCACATTCACAAAGTACTAGGCAGACACTGTTGAGTGTCAAGAAGTCTATCGTAAATTATAAATGCCCTGTATATCTCTCATATTTCTGTTATATCAGTCAAAGATTGACTTGCACTATATCTGGGGCAGCAGAATAAAATATACACATAAAGGAAACAGGGAGTCCTAAGTTACTTCGCTAATGAATGTGGGCAAGGTGAGGTGAGAGAAGATGACTAAAATGGAGAAATGCTATATGTTGACTTGTATTGTCGGAACCTTCCTGGAACACTGCCACCCTTCTGCCTTATCATACAATTTATGTAGTAATTCCTCTCAACACTATTATATTACAAAATTCAGCTTCTTTTCCATTGATGCTTTCATAACATTAAAATATGCCCGGGCTTCCCCGGTGGCGCAGTGGTTGAGAGTCCGCCTGCCGATGCAGGGGACACGGGTTCGTGCCCCGGTCCGGGAAGATCCCACATGCCGCGGAGCGGCTGGGCCCGTGAGCCATGGCCGCTGGGCCTGCGCGTCCAGAGCCTGTGCTACGCAACGGGAGAGGCCACAGCAGTGAGGCCCGCGTACTGCAAAAAAAAATAAAAATTAAAAAAAAAAAATATGCCCCAATCTGTTGAGTAATTGTCATGTATACTATGTACATGTATTATAATATCTCAAGCAAAAGCAAATTTGCTATGGGACCCTTATGCTTCATTTACCTTGATTCTGGTATTGACAGACAACTCAGTATAGCATGTGTTATGAAAAGAAATAAAAAATGAACAGCCCCAAGTTCTTTACAGATTCTCCAATAGTTAATCATGTTCTGATACAAATCTACTGGAGAATTTTCAAATGCCAAGTCAAGCATGATTGGGAATCAAAGATTATAAACATTTGGTGGTGGAGGGGGAATGCATATTATTATGGAAGAGTGGATGCCATTTGTATTATTTTACCATCGAAGGACACTTATCTGACTTAAAGAAAAAAATTTTTTTGTTCCTTGAAAGGAAAGATGAATTGGCATATATCACTTGGGGCAGAATTCTCCAGAAACTATAACCTACAGCTACAGCATTTATCTGAAACTCTGTAGTTTATTTTAAAGGTCGTGGCATAATTCTGACTTTAGCAAGCAGGAACATTTTCAAAAAATGTAGCCTAATTTTATTGTTCATCTTTAAATATTCATTTCATATTTGATGGGCTAGAAATTTGAAATTCAAATTACTTCCTTTTCCTTTATTCTTAGCAAAATCATCTACGAGTAAGAGGTGCAGTTCATTTATAACAAAATAGAAATAAAATAAAGTTCATAATTCAACAAGAACTAATTAAAATTATTTGAAAGTCAGTTTACAGGTGAGTAAACTCTTAATTCCAGTTACATCACTTAGATTCTTTATAAGTTATTTCAGGAAAATTATTCATCTACTGAATCACTGAATCACAGATTTGAAAAGGACATTAAAATTCACCTCCTACAAAACCCTTATGTTACTGATGAGGTCTAGAGAGGTTCCTCGTCAAGTATAAGGTCACTTTTTAAGAAGTTACAAAGTGAAGAATCAAATTTAGGTCTACTGTTTCCAAGTCCTCTGCACTTTCTAAGAAATACTTGGCCAAGCCATACTAGATATTGAGTAAATCTCCCTAGTATCTCAGGTCCAAGATCTCACCAGTGTACCTTGTCTCAAGCCCAGAATCAGGGGTAGTAGGTGACACTGGGTCTCCCATGTGGTCACTCATTTTCAGTAAGACACTGTATTCCCAAGGATGTCTCTGTCCAGAAGATCTAAGCAGAGGTCAATGAACGAGCCTAATTTTTCTAGAAAACAGTATCATAAGTTTCTCAAGCTGACACATGCAGGTTGCTAATATCAAGCACATTTGATACAAAATCTCTTAACATAAATGTCCACTTATTGGAGCTCGTGGTCAGGCAGGAAACAGGATTTGGGTCACCATTTCCTCTGCACCCATTTCTTTGCACCCCCATTTCCTAGGGCTGCTGTAACAAAGCACCAAAAACTGAGAAGCTTAAAGCAACAGAACTCCTCTCACAGTTCTGGAGACTAGAAGTCTGAAACCAAGTTGTTGGTGGGGCAAAGTTCTCTGTGAAGGCTATGACAGAGAATCTGTTCCGTGCTTCTTTCCTAGCTTCTGGTGGTTGCTGGCAAAACGTGGTGTTTCTTGGCTTGCAGCTGCATTACTCCAATTTCCCCGGCTGTTTTCACAGAGCCTTCGTCCCTCTGGATGTGTGTCTCTATGTCTCCAGATCTTCCCGTCTTTATAAGAGACCACCTTAATTCAGTGTAAACTTATTTTACTCAATTGCATCTGAAAGTAAGTTCCCTTTCAGAGGCACTGGAGGTTAGGACTTCAACTTATCTTTTTGGGGAACACAGTTCAACCCATGATGGCTCCCAAATAGATTACGTTTAATAAGGCAGTGCTTCTTCTGGAATCAGTGGATACACTCTTGGATAATTGTTTTTTGAACTAATCATAAATATTCGGCTAACTCAGAAAAGTTTTTTTTTTTTTTTAAATAGCTAGGTCTAGGAATTGGTACAGGAATTTTTTACAAGTCAGAAATGAGGCATCTTCCCTAATGTGTCAGGACATGTACAGCCACTGCAGAGATCGGGCAATAGTCCCTGGTGAGTGGGTTCTTTCATCACCCTTATTATAATTCACTAGAACGTCCACTTTTGAATTTTGTGTTTTAAATTTTTACTTACTAGGGAATTTGAACTATCTATAGTCTCTTCTCATACCTGTTTATCTGACAGGACCTCTGAGATCCTCATTCTACACACACTCCCTGGACAGAGACATTCCAAAGTGTCTGACACAGATTAGTGTTTGCTCATGTTCTAGAAGGTGTAATAATTCCACTCAGTAGCAGGTACCAACACGGGGTTTACATGGCACAATCTATGGGATACACCTGGAGAGTGGTGCGCAGTTGATCCCCTTATACCTGTTACAAAAGTCTGGTTATCTTATTTTTTTTTTACTTTTTGTAAGTGCTCTGCCATCACATATGTATACATACACATACATATGAAAGACGGTAACTTCTTTAAGGGAAGAAATTGCAACCTGATTCATCTTGATAAACTTCAGAGAAGTTAATATAATGTCTTGCACATAACAAGGGTTCAGAGAATATTTGCAGAGTAAATAAACTGATGAGTTTTTAAGCCAACACTGATTATATATGAATAAAATTAGGCTTGAATTTAGAAAACACCAATAAGCTTAAACAATTTTTCACTTGCTAATATATCTGATCAAGGCATTGCTTAATGAGTTGGTCTCACATATCATACCAAGAAATTTCATCAAATTTAGTAACATGTTATTTGGCAAAAATAAACATGTTGAATAATAATTATACCTTGTCTTCTCACATGGGTTATTCTTAAACTATGTATAAAGAACAAAGTTATTTCTACTTTATGATTTTAAATTATAGAGGAAAGGAAAAAACATTTAAAATAATTAGTATATAGATTTGACAAGCTAGATTTATTTAAACAAGTATATAAAATTCAAATAATACTAATGACTAATATTTTAATTTAAGTTATCAAGCTAAATTATGACTAGAAAATGATGCACTGAAAGGTTGTCATTTAAAACATAATGGGGGGAAAATGCCTATTTCTGGTCATTCAAGTTTGAGTTTAGAGCTAACAAAATCAATTTCTCTTTAAATGTCTGTTAATGACCACCAGGAATAAAAAGAAAGAACATGGAAATAGAATTGGTTATGTTACAAAATTTTTGAATAAACTTTTTATCGTATCTTTTGGATCTTATAAGGTGTAAGTCTGGGCCAATGACAATTACCAGGAAATTGAACCTGAACTTTAATCTTCTAGTTTTGGAGCATGGCAGAGCCAGCTAGCACCAAGTTTACATGCTCTTCAGATCCCCGGGGAGCCCAGGTTTATGATCTTTCCATGTGCAGAGTCCTTTTTCCAATGCTTTACCACTAAGATTTTGAGATAAAAATGGTGCTTATGGGACTTCCCTGATGGCACAGTGGTTAAGCATCCGCCTGCCAATGCAGGGGACGTGGGTTCGAGCCCTGGTCCGGGAGGATCCCACATGCCGTGGAGCAACTAAGCCCGTGCGCCACAACTACTGAGCCTGCACTCTAGAGCCTGCAAGCCACAACTACTGAGCCCGCGCGCCTAGAGCCCGTGCTCCGCAACAAAAGAAGCCACCGCAATGAGAAGTCCACACACTGCAACTAGAGAAAGCCCGCACGCAGCAACAAAGACCCAACGTAGCCAAAAATAAATTAATTAATTTTAAAAAAAAGGTGCTTATATACTTGATTTTATCTTTTTTTAAATTTTTGTTTTCTCTTAACTTGGTTTGACCACTATTTTCTCATCTACTCATTCCTCACCATTCTTCTATGTACCTGACCACACACAAACACACACAAGCACACTCTACAGGCTTCAACAGAAATTTTGCCTTATTTGCTACACTTATCACCAAGCACAACACTACATAGCAGGTGTTTAATTATATCAGGGTGCCTCTTTTTCCCTTTGAAGACTATGGGAACAATAGATGGCTGGTATTTGTTATAAGATGGTTTACTTCCATGATATCTATAACAATGTGTGAGGACTTTATTTTCCCTTTTCCTCCTCTCTTTTACCTTCTGCAAATTATTCTTTCCTCTGTTCTACAAATGTATGACCGCCTTTCCTTCCATTCCATTGAGCTTGTTCCAAAAATTTTTTGAACAAACTCATCACCTATCTCCATTTTAACAACAGATGCATCCTGAAGGTCAGGAAGAAAATGGGAATCATATCCTTAGAGTTCTCACATGATTTGACCATCGCTTTTGAAATCGAACATTTTGACTAGTTCAATGGATTCAGATACTGAGAATGTTTGCTAAAAATTACCCATTTTCAGATGAATTGCAAAGACATACGAATAACACTGAATCACAACACATCTAAGCCTACCTAAACATACAAGATTGTCTTTAAATTTTGTAATTGCTACTGCAGACTTTGACTAGAATCATATGTTTCTGACCACCAAATTTTAACAAGTTTCTCTCCTTGACAGAATCTAGTCCCGCTCTCAGCAGAGTCAGAAATAATGGAATTGCTCATTAAAAATAATGAGATGCCATTGTAATGAATCCTGATCTATAGCTTCTCTCTCCGAAATATTTCTTTCAATGGAAAAAGTAATTAGATCCTATGGAGGTCCTCACCTTGGGATATAAAAGGTAACCACAAAACCATACTTAATTATGTAAACTGAATACTTTAAGAACGGTGTTACCTAAAAGTTTCCATTCCATACCAGGTACCAGGTTGACTAGAAAAAGAAATTACATTTGATAATGAAATGGACCTGGAGGAGAAAGATGAAAAAGAAACAAGAGGACACTATCACTCCTTTGCTTCCACGAGCCATCATAACTCTTTTTCCTAAAGAATTGATCCTGATAGAAAAAGGAGCACTAGTCAGTGAAAGGTTAATCTCATTTCTCAACCCATCAGACATTTGCACTCTTCAAACTTATAAACGCACTTTTCTGGCCTTAACCTCCTCTTTCATGCTGTGAAAATGGAACAAAATTTTTTACTGAAGCCGTGTAGAAGTTTAGCAAGGAATCAAAAGTTATAATTAGGTGAGTCATTTACACTCAGGTGGCTCATCTGCCATCTAGTTAGGCTGCCTGTCTGGGAACCCAAGAAGGAACAGAAACACCTAGAATCTCATATCAAGCACAGTTTACTTGCTTGTAGAGTGTAGCAGGTCTTTGTCTGAATGACAGTGGGATAGTAAGAGCAGCGAAAAAATGGGCCAGACAGGAATCATTTTTTTTTCATTAATTCCCAAATAATATCTGAAAGATAAAAACTAATGATTCGGGCTTCCCTGGTGGCGCAGTGGTTGAGAGTCCACCTGCCGATGCAGGGGATGCGGGTTCGTGCCCCGGTCCAGGAAGATCCCACATGCCGCGGAGCGGCTGGGCCCGTGAGCCATGGCCGCTGAGCCTGCGTGTCCGGAGCCTGTACTCCGCAACGGGGGAGGCCACAGCAGTGAGAGGCCCGCATACCGCAAAAAAAAAAAAAAAAAACCCAAAAAAACCCCACACTCTCAGAGATGCCTTTAGTTTATTGAGTTCCTTAACCTGCAAGACCTCTTTTTTACCATTAAGCAGTTGTGAGAGTAAGCTAGTATAGGTAGTACCACACCATTTCATAAGAGAGGAAACTCAAGATCAAAGAAGAGACTGTCTAAATTCCTCGACTAAAAAAAAAAAAACAAACAAAAAAACTAATGATTCAACAGTGAGACTGAACACCAATGAGAAGAGGTGCTCTGCTGACATTAATAACATCAACCAGACTACTGGAAATAGACCTGGAGGGCCGTGGATTCCTCTGGGGGATTTAGTACCTTTCTAGCTGCCTATTTTGTGAGAGAAAAAGTAACAGTATTCACCACCCAGAGGGCCTGGTGTACAGGTATTCCCACAGAGAATGTTCTTTTAATCTCAAGCATTTCATTTAGTCCATAGAGGTCTGTCTTAACTTGAAGGCTTTGCCTGCAACCACACAAACACACAACTCCCCATGACCCACCTGCAGAGAATTCCCTGAGCTTCAGGCCTTACTAACCTGTATTTGAATTCAAGGTCAGGATAGAAATAAAGAAAAGCTCCGCCTTGTTGAAGGGTTGTTGACAACTTGTTGTCAGGCACAAGACCATTTGGAGGAAACAACAAATGCACAGAAACAAAGTTCAAACAAAACGACCTTTAGGGGGACCTGGGCACTTGTTTTCTTTTTCTCCTCCTTCCTCCCAGAGCCTGGGTTATTCAGTAGTGCACTAGTTTTCTAGGGCTGCCCTACCAAATTACCACAAACTGGAGGGCCTAAAAAATCAGAAACTTAGTTTGTCATAATTCTGGAGAGCAAAAATCCAAAAATCAGGGTGTCTACAGGGCCAGCCTCCTCCAGAGGATACAGGGGAGATTCTCTCCAAGTGCCTGGTAACTCCAGGCACTCCTTAATTTGTCAGTGCATCACTCCAATCTCTACCTCCATCTTCACCTGGGCTTCTCTTCTGTTTCTTCTCCTCTTCTGTCTCTTATAAGGATACTTAACGTTGGACTGAGGACATATCCAGGTAATCTAGGATGATATCCTCTCAAGATCCTTAAATAAATTATATCTGTACAGATCCTATTTTTCCAAATAAGGTCATATTCACAGGTTCCAAGGTGTGGAAATATCTTTTCGGGTGGTCACCATCACTGGGATAGTAGACTTAGGCTGAGACTGAAGACTGTATAATTCCCCCCAGCTCCACTCCGAACATGAACTCTAAAATCTATGAGAGACTGAATCGTGCTTAGAAACTCTAAAGAATTAAATGTCTTTCAAATGCTCCATTCTCCATTCGGAGGAATGGATCAGGGAAGAGCACACTTGTAGAAGATGCACTTGGCTTTTATAGAGAATAAAACCTGACAGGCAGTTTAAACTGGACATCCACTATGACACACCTTCAGACAGGTGTTTTGCAAATAAAAGTCAACTTGACTAAGAAAGCTGAAATATGTACAGGGTTTGTGGTTAAATGATCAGGTGAATCTGATGCAACTGCTGCTTAGACACTCTCTGCTCACGATCTTGGTCCCTAAACACACTCTATAGGATGAATTTAATGCCAACTGCTGGGAATAAAGCAAAATCCTGTTATTTTGTAATGGAAATTACCTTCTCAATTAAGGCAACTAAGAAGATGGAGAAAGCCCACAGGCTTTAATTAAATCTCTCTGGGGCTCTATTAAGATGCACCCCTAGAAGTTGCATTTGCCTTACTGCTCACATGCCTGCCTCTTCAATCAGGTAGAAATTACATACTTAGTCTAGGCCAATCTTCTCAAGATTGGATGCTTTCTTTAAAAATTCACTTAAAGACTTAAACGTATAGCTTTAAGTAATTTCCTGGGCAGAGGAATCTGCCAGCACTTCCCCTTTCCTTCCTACTTTTTTTTTTTTTTTAATAAATTTATTTATTTATCTAGGCCAATCTTCTCAAGATTGGATGCTTTCTTTAAAAATTCACTTAAAGACTTAAACGTATAGCTTTAAGTAATTTCCTGGGCAGAGGAATCTGCCAGCACTTCCCCTTTCCTTCCTACTTTTTTTTTTTTTTAAATAAATTTATTTATTTATTTTTGGCTGTGTTGGGTCCTCATTGCAGCGCGTGCACTTCTCATTGCAGTGGCTTCTCTCGTTGCAGAGCACGGGCTCTAGGCACGTGGGCTTCAGTAGTTGCAGCACGTGGGCTCAGTAGCTGTGGCTTGCGGGCTCTAGAGCACAGGCTCAGTAGTTGTGGCACACAGGCTTAGTTGTTCCGCGGCATGTGGGATCTTCCCGGACCAGGGCTCGACCCGTGTCCCCTGCATTGGGAGATGGATTCTTAACTACTGTGCCATCAGGGAAGTCCCTCCTTCTGACTTTTGAATTCCTAAAGAATTGACTGTGGTTCCTCCAGCCTCGTTTAACTTTCCTCCCCTCATCTATCCACCTGCCTTCCTCATCCCTTGCGTGCCTTGACCCAATTTCTTCATGGATGTCTTCATGAAACTCTTCGCTAATCAGAGTGTGGTTCCTGGATTGTAACCACTTGGGAGCTTGTTAGACAGCAGCACCTCAACACACCCCGGATTTCCCATCCTCATCTTAACAATTCAAGTGTGAGACTCAGTCCCCAACTCCCATTTGCTTACTAGGTTATGACATTTGCTTTAGCCAGGCCTTCCAGTGAGCATGCTCTCTTGTTCAAGACTCCACTTCTTCAACTGCTATTTGTGTAGACAAGTGGATTTCAACCTTAGCTGCACATGACAATTGCTTGAGTAGCGGTGGTTGTTTTTTTCATCAGAAGAATCCCACCCTCAGAGACCTTAATTTAATTTTTCTGGGGCGGAGCCCAGGCACAGTCTTTTTCTTTCTTTTTTTTTTCTTTTTGAACTTTCCCAGGAGATTCTAATGTGCAACCACATTTGAGAACACCCTCACAGAAGGGTGGTTTCACAGTGCGGTTCTAGAGCTGGTAGCATCGGATCACCCAAACTTCTTAAAAATGCAAATTCTTTGGTTCCATCCCAGGCTTTCTGACCAGAAACTCTGGAGGAGGGCCAGCAAGCTGTGTTTTAACAAGCCCTCCAAGTGATTCTGATCAAGGCTAGAGTCTGAGAAATACTGCCATTGAGTATCTCTTGCCACTCACTCAAAGTTCTATGGAAGGTACACAAGTGAATAAAGACTGGTCCTTACCCTGGAGTAACAAAAATGTACTTGGAAGAAACACTTTGAACATACAGACACACCCAAACATGACCCATGTTTACAGATGTGTAGTTCTAGTCAGAATGTGATTAAGGTGAGTGAGTGAGTAGTAAAAAAAAAATTACTTTTGAGTAGAACTTTTATAGAAAGAGGAAACATATGCAGGTGATACAAGCATAAATAATAGGAGGGAGAGGGTGTTTAGGCAACTAGAGTGGTTTATTAGGAGATAGACTAGGGCTTCCCTGGTGGCACAGTGGTTAAGAATCCGCCTGCCAATACAAGGGACACGGGTCCGAGCCCTGGTCCAGGAAGATCCCACCTGCCGTGGAGCAACTAAGCCCGTGCGCCACAACTACTGAGCCTGTGCTCTAGAGCCCACGTGCCACAACTACTGAAGCCCGTGTGCCTAGAGCCCAAGCTCCGCAACAAGAGAAGCCCGCGCACCACAACGAAGAGTAGCCCCCGCTCGCTGCAACTAGAGAAAGTCCACGCGCAACAATGAAGACCCAATGCAGCCAAAAGTAAATAAAATAAAATAAATAAATTTATTAAAGAAAAGAGAGAGACCACAAAAATAAATGGGTGGTAGTCAAACTCTGTGGGATCTTGAATATCACTCTAAGCCATCCAGGTATTTCTAAAAATACCAGGAAAATATTTTGTGTATGAGTTACAGCTAGCTAGCTAAAGTGAAAGAAGAGGACACAGAAATTTTCAGGTACTGAAGAGAGCATGTACAAAGGCCCCAAGACAGGAAAAGCCATGGAATCTTCAATAGAAACCAAAATAGAATCTGCATGAAGCAGTCATTTAGGATGCAGCGTCTGAATGCTCATCTGTAAGGATGATGTGAGGCTGATTGTGCAGAGAACAGATTGATAGGACTTGGGAACTTGAAATCCCAATTTAATTCTACAAGACTCTCTGATTATACTTAATAGGATTCATCCACATTTCCTCCATTTTTCTTATTCCTTTCTTTTAATGTAAAATAATGGATGTTCTGAATAACTAAAAAATCGAAAGTATGGAAATTTTATGATAACACAACTTTAAAGGTTGCCATAGTAATTGCAGTATTGAAAAACAAATTTAACTGTGGGTGTGTGGCATTCCTCATTTGCAACTATAGCTTCCATTTTGGAGGACTACCATCTAATATCACATGCTGGGTGGATTGCCACTGCCATAAAAGCCGTAAGGAAATAAAATGTAGGGGCCATTTGATGTTTTTTGATAATTCATAGCCATTTCTACCCTTAGACTTAACAGAACCCCTAATTTCTCCCTACCCTACAGTCCTGACACCACACCTCTTCTACCAAAATTCTCTTCCTGGATACCAGAATATGTGCTCTCAGATGACACTTCAAGATTAGAGCATGGAACTCAGGTCTGGCCAATCAAAATGCCATATTTCCCTGATCTGGGACTGCCTGGCTCTTCAAGGCACAAAACACTACATTGTGGAACTTGATGAGTTTATTCTAAAAGTTTTCTAAAAGAGAAAATGTGAAACATAGCCAAGAACATTTTTTTTTTTTTTTTTTTTTGCGGTACGCGGGCCTCCCTCTGTTGCGGCCTCTCCCGTTGCGGAGCACAGGCTCCGGACGCGCAGGCCCAGCGGCCTTTTTGTGGTATGCGGGCCTCCCTCTGCTGTGGCCTCTCCCGTTGCGGAGCACAGGCCCCGGACGCGCAGGCCCAGCGGCCATGGCCCACAGGCCCACGGGCCCAGCCGCTCCGTGGCATGTGGGATCCCCCCAGACCGAGGCGTGAACCCGGTTCCCCTGCATCGGCAAGCGGATGCGCAACCACTGCGCCACCAGGGAAGCCCAAGAACATTTTTTAAAGTAGTACAATGAGGCAGAACTTGTCCTCCTAACTCTCATAACACTAATGATAGTTAAATTTAAATTACTAATCTTCAGTAATTTAAATAAGTAATTTAAATAAAGTAATTTAAATAAAAAAATTAAGAAATTTAAAATTAAATTTCTTTAAGAAGTTAAGAAATAGTCAAATAGACCAATGGAATAGCATAGAGAATCCAGAAACACAATCAGACAGACAGAATTTATATTTGTAAGGGTATCACTTCAAAATCAGTAAGGAGGGCTTCCCTGGTGGCGCAGTGGTTGAGAGTCCGCCTGCCGATGCGGGGGACACGGGTTCGCCGTGTACCGCAAAAAAAAAAAAAAAAAATCAGTAAGGAAAGATGCTCAACATCGCTGATCATCAGGGAAATGCAAATCAAAATCACAATGAGATATCATCTCACGCTTATAAGAATGGCTATCATCAAAAAGAACACAAACAAATGTTGGCAAGGATGTAAAGAAAAGGGAACCCTTGTACTTTGTTGGCAGGAATGTAAATTGGTGCAGCCACTGTGGAAAACAGTATGGAGGTTTCTTAAAAAAATAAACATAGAACTACCAAATGACCCAGCAATTCCACTCCTGCGTATATATCTGAAAAGACACAAAAACAGTAATTTGTAAAGATACATGCACCCCAATGTTCTTAGCAGAACTATTTACAGTAGCCAAGATACGGAAGCAACCTAAGTGTCCATCAACAGATGAATGGATTAAGAAAATGTGGTACACACACACACACACACACACACACACACATACACATACACACACAATGGAATACTACTCAGCCACAAAAAAAGAACAAAATTTTGTCATTTGCAGCAACATGGATGGACTTGGAGGGTATTATGCTAAGTGAAACAAGTCAGACAAAGACAAATATAGTATCGTATCACTTATATGTGGAATCTACAAAATGCAACAAACTAATAAATATAACAAAAAATAAGCAGGCTCAAGATATAGAGAACAAACTAGTGGTTACCAGTGGGGGTGTCAGTATAGGGGTGGGGGAGTGAGAGGTACAAAGTATTGGGTGTAAGATAGGCTATAAAGATGTATTGTACGACACAGGAAATACAGCCAATATTTTATAATAACTGTAAAAGGAGTGTAACCTTTTAAAAATGTATAAATTTGTTTTTAATTTGAAAAAATCAGTAAAGAAATTAAACTACTTAAAAATAGGAGATTTCATAAATAATGGTAGAAAAATTGGCTATCTATCTGGCAATATAAAATAAAAGTTAGAATCCTACTATGTCCCAGTCCGAAACTGAATTCTAGATAAAGTGCAAAATGGAAAATCCTGTAAAATAGTTCCTTTCAAATTGTTGCTACATATTACATAACATAGTGATCTTTTTTAAAAAATGCCAGGATCTATCACATCACCAATTAAGTGAAAATCTGTGAGGATAGAACCCAAACATCAGTATTTTTAAAGCTTTTCTGGTTATTAATTTATAGCAAAGTTTGAGAACCATTGCTGGTTAATAGAGAAGAATGTCCCTGAGCTTCCGAGCAGTCAAAGCAAAGAACAGTTTAATAATGAGTGACAAAGTTTTCATTTAAAAAAAGGCCAAATGTTCAGGAGATTTACCAGTTTTCCTGGTACTGAAAAATAGGGAGAAGTGTCACCATTTAAAAACTTCATAAAGTAATAGCGCATCAATAAGACTGTTAAATTAATAGCGGCTTTAAACCACTAATGCCTTTGCTTGTTGTGCTTTTCCACTCTTAAAACTAGTCAGAAGGATCCTAATTACCTGGCCATGGAGAAATCAGGGAAAGGATTGTAGAGAACTCAGCACATTTATCGTCTGTAAATAGCCAGAGTAGTTATCTATTTGGATGGACAATGGCTTTGCCATCATTAAAAATAGCTCACTTCATGTTATGCACACGTACTGCTCTATTCGCCAATTCTCCATGTCACTTAGCACTGGGTAGCCTCACACCAGAGCCCTAACATAGAAGTTTTGGGCTTCAAGTATCTAGACCACTTCTCCTTCCTAGTCCTAAGGATCATGCATCCTTTCACCATGAGCTTAGACATAACTTCTGAATCTTTCTATCATCAGCTCCAGGCTGTCACTATCAAACAGTTAGAATTGACATATAAGTTGAAATATGCCTACAGGAATTTTCTCTTTCATTGTGAACACAGAGAGGGAGCCACACTTAGAGGGGTAACCCAGTGGGAAAAGATACCAGAAATATGGGCTGAACCCCTGAAACAGGGGAAGGATGCTGAGATGAAGACGGTGCCGCAGTTATTAATAATCTATATCTACAAGCCTCCAGAAAGAAGAAACCAAGTGTCACTAACTGTGGAGAGTCTGAGACATACAAATCTGAGATTTACAAGTTAGTTTGCTAGTTTCATAGATGCTCAAAGAAGATATGAAATTCTTGGATCAGAGACAAAGGACTCTACTACTGACAGCACAGGAAGCAGCATGAGCTTCACGCTCTTACCAGCTGCCTTTGTCCCTCAGTCCCATGAGGGTGGCGAGTGGGGGTCATGCAGAGCTGGGCTGGAGGATGCTACACATACAGTAGGTTTGTGCTACAGCTGAGGAGCCCTGAGATTAGAAAACAGTCTATGATGGGGGTTGCAAGCAGACCTGCTCAACTTTTCCTCTGAGGAAGGCATTGTCATTATTATATTGTCCTCTGCCCTGAAGGGAGAGAATACCTCTGTCTATATAATGCTATATAAACATTCTTAGAAAGAGTCAAAAGACACACAGAAATACCATGGAAAATTACCCCCAGCTCAAGGAAAAAGGAGATAGCAGAAAGGACCTAAGAAAACAGCAGGAATAAGACTAGGAGACAAAAAAATTAATCACAGTAAATACATTAGCAACATACATTATAATCCCAGCTTTCCAAGTTAAATGACTAAGAAATTGGGTCCCCAGTTAGAGCAATACTGTGTGAATCTAGGATTTAATGGGAATTTCCTCTGCCCTGTTAACCTACCAGACTCATGGGTTTCTGAGGGTAAAAGCAAAGTTAAGGCCTTACTGAGGAGACCACATTTTTATATGCTGCACAGAAATTCAGTGGATTTGCTTTCTAAACATACTTCTATTTTCCTGTTCATTAGAAATTTCATTGTAGGTGTATAACCCACTAAGAACATAGCCAAAGGATATCATTGCTAGCTGATGCCTTACAACTCCAATTACATTAGTCACTTTTTTTTTTTTTTTTTTTTTTTTTTTGGGGTACGCGGGGCCCTCACAGCTGTGGCCCCTCCCGTTGCCAGATGCGCAGGCTCAGGGGCCATGGCTCACGGGCACAGCCGCTCTGCGGCATGTGGGATCTTCCCGGACCGGGGCACGAACCTGTGTCCCCTGCATCGGCAGGCGAACTCTCAACCACTGCGCCACCAGGGAAGCCTCAGCACTGGGAACTTTTGAGTGCTTACTCTGTGAACTATAATAGGTATTTGTGGGTACAACACAACCTAATTTATATGTTACTGTAATCTTATGTGGAGGTACTATATTATCTCCATGTCACAGAAGGGAAAATGCTGAGGCTTAGAGATATTTAGTTTCTTGCTCACAGTCACAGGATAATTAAATAGCAAATCTGTTTCCATCCCAAACCTGTCCAGCTCAAAAGCCTGAGCACGAACCTCAAGATGAAACAGCTTTGGCTTCTCCTACAAGCTTCCTCACTTATTCACCCAGTTCATAAATATTTATTGAACAGGTACTGGGCTAAATGCTCAGAATAGAGCAGTAAATCAAAAAGACATGGTCTCTCTCAATATGAAAAATACATGTTAATAGGGATGACTACAATTAAGTGAAAATTACATAAGTAACCATTTAAATGCATTTGTGACAAGGGCTATGATGAAAAGTGCAGGGTGCTCTAAAAGGATCGAGGAGGAGAATATGGTTTCAGAGGTGTCCCTGAGAAGGAAGCACTTAAGCTGGGAGCTAAACCTAGGTAGACATTAGCCTCAAAAGAAGAGCAGAGAGCATACCATGCAGAGGAGTAATGTGGGTACAGGCCCAGAGAGAGGAAATGGCTGGTGGAGAATCAGAAACCAGAAGAGGGAAGGCCAATGTCGCTGGATCAAACAGAGCCAGGCAGAGTGGTGAGAGAGAAACTTGAGGAAGCAAGTAGGGCTGCACTCAGGGAGAGCCTAGACTCCACAAAAGTGGTAGAGAAAAGCACAGAGCCAGTTCCCTGACTATGCCTATTGTCATATTCTGGAAGGTTGAAAGCTGCTGAGGGTTCTGGTTTGCTTTTTAAAATAACTTTATAAACATAATCATTGACAGTGCATTAACTCTTTGCGGCAAGGCATTTTACATAGGACTAGCCTGTTTTATCCTTCCTTATAGAAGTTCATGCAGAATCAAGTGCTCAAAATGTCATCAATAGTTGGGAAATCAATTAAGGCAGATTTTCCAGAATAGTGAGTTAAGAAACATAATTTGTAGTTTATTAAAGAGACTGCATATATGAGCTATGCCATTTGGGATGATCAAATTGCAAATAATTGGACTATAATTAAATACTTTAAAAATTAAAACTATAGGCTTCCCTGGTGGCGCAGTGGTTGAGAGTCCGCCTGCGGATGCAGGGGACACGGGTTCGTGCCCCGGTCCGGGAAGATCCCACATGCCGCGGAGCAGCTGGGCCCGTGAGCCATGGCCGCTGAGCCTGC
>NC_041215.1:26037526-26041091 GCF_002837175.3 Physeter macrocephalus | reverse complement strand
CTCCCGTTGCGGAGCGCAGGCTCCGGATGCGCAGGCTCAGCGGCCATGGCTCACGGGCCCAGCCGCTCCGCGGCATGTGGGATCCTCCTGGACCGGGGCATGAACCCGCGTCCCCTGCATCGGCAGGCGGACTCTCAACCACTGCACCACCAGGGAAGCCCCTACATTAGTCACTTTAAGAATACTGAAGCTGTTGGGGAAATACCTTGACACTAAATGGCTCTGGCATTTTCAACAGTCATGGTTAGTTTAGCTTTGCACAGAAAACAGCTGGAGAGGTAAATGTACAAAGATGTGTTGATTGCAAGTCAAGGAACCTGAAGGAAAAACTAAAATTAAACACATTCAATTTCTGCTCACCTTGAGGGACTGTCAGTGGGAAATGGGCCCCCTGAGACAGAAAAAGTGATAGCAAGGGGAATGTAGAGATGACACCTCGAGCCATCCCATAAGCGTCCCATGAACTTTCTTCTTATTCACAGCCACCCTTGCTGATTTGGAAATATGTTCAGCTTGCTTTCCTCCAAATGCTATTAAATATATTGCGAGGCAATGACCACAGCTAACTGAAAGATGATGTCATGCCAACACAAGTGAACTGCGCTTGGAATCCAGTACGTGAATCGCAACTAACTGGCTGTGAGGCCTTAGGTAAGGCCCTCTTGTACTTTGAATCTCAGTTTTGTATCTGATAAAATAAGGAGACAGTCACTAGGTCTATGGTGTTTAAAATATTTTTCTGGGAAGTGGCACAATTCCAAGGACAAGCTTTAAGGATAACTTGATAGAGGGTAGGGAAATGGGTTGAACAGAAAGACCAAGAACCTAGGCCTCACCTTTCCCTTCAACCTGCTGGGAAGGCATCATTTTATATATTTAATATATCTATTTTTTTAATACCTAATTTTAGGTAAGGGTTCTCTGTCGAAATGAATACAATAAACACTGGAATAAAAACCTCTATAGTCCCTCCAGCCACTAACATTCTATTATGTTTTCAGATTTTTCTTCCAGTGGAAAACCAACAACAACCACACACACACACACACACACACACACACACACACACACACAACTGGGGGCCATAACCATAAGTCTTCAGGGAGTCAGAGTTCAATTTCATATAATAAAGGAAAACTCCCTTGGGGTCCTAAATAGCCTCATTCAGAGATTCAGACACAGAATCCTGAAGCATGCTGGGAAATAACATATACAAGGCTTAACTGGAAATGAAGAGTTTTTAGTGCCATCTCCTCTTGTTCATTTACCTCTTTTGGAAGGGAACTGAGGGACAGATAATATGGAGATAGAGCCATGTCTAGGGCAGAACCCTTCAGATTAATTTGTTCTTGGGGAGCTCTTCTGAATTACAAATGCAGGGAGACGGTTAGCCAAGACAGAGGAGAAAAAGCAGCAACAAAAATGCCCGAAGACTCAAACCTGTACCATTTGCCTTCAGGCACCTCATCACTGAGGTAAAGCAGGTGAAATGTCTCTCCTCATTTTTATACTCCTGCCATTTTGACCTGTTTTTCTGTTCTAGATTCTCATTCTAGTTAAATGTTTTCTCCATTCAATTGATCTCATCCATATGCAAAAGGAAGGGAGGATGTGATACACACCTGGTATGATTGGAGGGTCCAATGCCACTAAGGGCCACCTGGACACCCCACTGCCCACACATGGCTCTGAATGGGTGCAAAACCAGAGTTTTTCATCTTCCTTTAATTCCGTCTTCAACTTTTCTGAGAAGGCTTGGCTTTGGAATTAAGAAGATACTTTGATAATGAGAACCTACTGTATAGTACAGGGAACTCTATTCAATGCTCTGTGGTGACCTAAATGGGAAGGAAATCCAAAAATGAGGGGATATATATATATACGTATAGCTGATTCCTTATGCTGTACAGTAGAAACTAACACAACATTGTAAAGCAACTATACTCCAATGAAAATTACTTTTTAAAAAAAAGGAAGATACTTTGATTTGTTCCACAGATGGCATAAAAACTGGGATAGAGCTCTGGAAAGGAAAGAATTTCCATATTAAGAGTTTTGCCCTGGTGAACTTTAGTCTAGTGTGAAGACCAGTGTGTAAACAGGAAAGGGTGCCCAGGCTCTGCCAGGAACACCTGCAGGGCAGAGCCTTCAGTTCCTAATGCCACAGACCGGTGAGGACATGGAACTCATACACAAAATCTTATAACAGTGTACCCAAAATGTCAAAGACAACCTCAAAATCAACCTGGAAACATCCTAATTGGTTTCTATAGAGAGAAAAAGAAGAGCCAGAATTATGGTGTTCAGCCTGTAAGGGAGGTGTGATACGCTTTCAGTTCTCATGCTATAACCGGTGCGAGAACCACTGATGAAGGAAAAGCCCAAGAAATATAATAGATTTCCATGAAAAAGTCCTCAAAAATCCATATCCTGTCACCTCAAATCTCTTCAGCTGTCTTAGTCTGTGCATTAGGCCAATTTGTTGTTCTTAGGGCCTAACTCAGGACGTTTAATTTAGCTGTGAAAATAATAGATGGAGAGCAAATACTTGCATACCATAGAGGGACCAATAAATAGGCTTGGAATTTTTAAGATGGTTTTTAACCAAGAGTACACTGGAATAGTTCACTTCGAAGGAGAATGTATGCTGGCACATTCAAAACCAGCTCAGTCCACCTGTTAGATGGACTGAGTATCCTGAACTCCTTCACATCACTTATCACACTTAGGATATTTGCTAAATGTCCTAATTTGGCAAGCTAGGGTCTATCATTTTTACTACTTTACCCAAAGAGTTTTTTCAGCATATGTTAGGGCCTTAATTTGCATTTGTAATGACTGGGTTTCACGAAGAGAAAATAGAAGGTGGGAGGGGAGCTTTGTATCTTTGCATGCCTATAATTAGAGATATCAGGAAAAGAGCAACTAAAAGAGTTGTACTGTTTTCCAGCTCCTCAATCAGGAAGATCTGAAATGATAAAACCAGTAGCGTGTCCACGACCTTCAGAGCTACCACATGTGTGTCTCCGCACATTAGGCAGGGCATCTAATTTAAACTGCTTATCAAATAATCGTTGCCAATAAATATTGACTGAATAAATGAAGAAGACAGACAATTTTTCGACCGCCAGCATTCTTAGAGTCAAATCTACAGGCCTTTCCAGGAGGCTGAAAGCGTGAACCTGGCTTCACATTAACATCACCTGCACAGCTTTTAGGAAATACTGATTTTGGTGCCCTGTACCCAGAGACTTTGATATGTTCTAGGAAAAGCTGATTCACTGACTTAGACCTATGGGCAACAAATTAGTCACCAGCTCTGCTTCAAGGGACTTGAGATCCCAAGTTGTGAGGTATAACAATTAGGAGAAGAGGAGCTCTTTTACAGGGAAATAGGATATTTGGAAAGACACATACAACTGTTGGCGAATCACCAGTTATATACATATATATACATATATATGTATATAAAATCCACATGGGGGGGGCTGGCTTCCCTGGTGGCGCAGTGGTTGAGAGTCCGCCTGCCGATGCAGGGGACACGGGTTCGTGCCCCGGTCCGGGA
>NC_041215.1:25945942-26037327 GCF_002837175.3 Physeter macrocephalus | reverse complement strand
GCGTCTGGAGCCTGTGCTCCGCAACGGGAGAGGCCACAACAGCGAGAGGCCCGCGTACCGCAAAAAAAAAAAAAAAAAAAAAAAAATCCACATAGGGTCACAACGTGCTACTGACAGAAACAGCAGCAGAATCCACGTCCCAGTCTATACAATCCAATGCTACACGGTATTGCCCCATTTCCCCCTGTCATTCTCATTCTTTCCGTAATTCACTGAGAAACAGTGGAGAACAGGATTGTCCAAAAAAGTTCAGAAGACTAAATCACAGTACCTTCAGCAATGTTTTTATTCCAGATGTTAACTGATTTCAGTAGAAATCCATTTGGAACCTCATTATTCCTCAAGGAGAAATATTTCGAATTTAAAATTATTTTGCAAGTAAGAAAACAAGGATAGAGCAATAACTTGCAAAAAGAAAAAAAAAATCCAATATCTTTAGAAAAGCCCAAGACAGAATAAAGGCCTCAGACCTGCAATATTCTTTGCTAATTAACCAATTACTTATTTGTTTTATGAAATAAAATCTTAAATGCAGTTTCTATAGGCTGTTAAGCACCGATCTTTCCTTTGGCAGCCTGTTCTGCATTATGCTTAACCAACTCCTGTACTGATTGGAAGATAGTGAGATCACCTGAGAAGATCAGGTGACCTCCTCGATGCCTTTAATGTTATAAGAAGTTTGCCCTAAATAAAAATTTTCTTTCGGGCTTCCCTGGTGGCTCAGTGGTTAAGAATCCGCCTGCCAATGCAGGGGACACGGGTTCGAGCCCTGGTCCGGGAAGATCCCAGATGCCGCGGAGCAACTAAGCCCGTGCGCCACAACTACTGAGCCTGAGCTCTAGAGCCCGCGAGCCACAACTACTGAAGCCTACGCGCCTAGAGCCCGTGCTCCGCAACAAGAGAAGCCACCGCAATGAGAAGCCCGCGCACCATAACTAGAGAAAGCCCGTGTGCAGCAACAAGACTCAACACAGCCAACGATTAATCAATTAATTAATTTATTTATTTAAAAACAAAAAAATTTTCTTTCACCCAGTACTCACCTATGTGACAAAAAGCATGAAAATCATGATTATCAATATTATGCATTTGATTGCTTTTTATTTCAAGGCTAAATATTTTAAATAAAAAACTTGCTTGTTTAAGGATCTTGACATACAAAAGTATTAAAATTTCACTCCCTGGCAAACATCTTTTCCAAACTAGTCGAAGAAAAACAACATTCTTTATTTTTAAAATTTGTTTTCCTTCATAAAGCATTTATTCATTAATATTTATTGAGTACCTCATCCTAGTGGGATTAAACACCTTTTATAAAAACAACATTCTTTAAACGGTGAATAATAAAAACCAAGGACTTAAGCAAAGTGCAATATGTACATTAATCTGCTACTGGTTCTTCCCACATATTTATCTCCAGTCATTACTTCCAAGTATATGGCAAAAGCAAAAGTTCTGCCGCTGCATGACGTGAGCTTCCTAAATTATTTTATTCACCCTTCAGTTCCTCATGCTCCAAATTTTTGAAGTGAAGTTCTCTTTTTGAGCTGCTGTTCACCCAAATCTTATATCAAGAGCAAACAATGGAGGTACGTTGTGTATATTTAGGGCTAAGAAAGTTTTTGGTCTTCTTCTAAAGCTCATGTTAATCCCACAATTCTCAAGGAATGTGGAAAGTAATCTGTTTTTCTCATTTATTTCTAGGTAATATACAGTTTAACAGTATTTTGAAAATGAGAATGGAAGGCTGACTAAGGTACAGATTTTAATGGATGCAGAATACTTTGTTTCTGCCATGAATGAATGAGTCCTTAGGAAGACAGCAGGACCATTTCATACATTTTCACACCAACCTCCAACTGTACTGTTCTGGCCTGTGTACCTGGAAATAATTTGTCAATAGCAATGTCCTTTTCTCAAGACAGCTCTTCGAAACAGAGTTGACGGGCCTATACATTTATGACACCTGTATTGTTTTAAAGTATTGCATTGGCCAAAAAGTTCGTTCGGGTTTTGCGACCTAGCGTACCAAAAACTCGAACGAACTTTTTGGCCAGCCCAATATACAGCCCAGGGTCCACCACTTCCAGAGAGCTGAGACTAATATACTAAATCACTCAATTCAGCTTCATCTGAATATCTACTCACAGGAGCATTCACTTGTTCTCAATTTTAAAGAAATATTGCAATCTACTGCAGTTTACCCAGACCCCCCCCCAAATAATCTGGCAAAGATATTTTATTCGGATGTTCTCTGTTGTATTTATTCATTTATTTGGTGGCATCTGATGTGTGGAGGTTAGAGCGGAGAGCAGGAAAAGGGCCTGGCACTGACATTCCTAGATGCCCTGAGAGCTCACTGTGGGGAGGGCATCACAGAAGTGGGCCCACCTTTCTTTGTAAATGTTATCTCTGCCCTGATTCAAGGGCATCTGGGCACACTACGGTGTCCTTAAAGCCTGGTCCACAGGCCCCTGGTGATGTCTGAGACACTTTCTGGTGGTTCTCAAGCTCAAAACTGGTTCTACAATAATTCTAAGACATTATTTAGCCTTTTCATGGTGTTGCAATTTGTACTAATGATGTAAAAGCAATCGTGGGTAGAACTGCTGGTGCCTTAGCATGAGTCAAGATACGGCACCAAACTGTACTGGTATTCATTGTATTGTCAAAGCCACTCACTTGCAGGCGAAAAAAACTCCGCTAATTGTATTTAGGAATATCTTGGTTGAGCTGTAAAAATTATTAATTTTATTTACAACCTTTGATTACATATCTTTTTATTGTCTTCTGTGACGTTTGTAGAAAATAATTCTACTGCATACTGAAGCATATGTGGTTATTTCAAGGAAAAGAACTTGTGCAAGTTTTTGAGATGCAAGATTAACTGGCTCCTTTTTTTGCATTTAACATGATTCTCCCTTAAAAGAATTATCAAAAAACGTAATTGTTCAGACTCGGGTACTTAGCAGAACTAGTGAATCTGTCACTTCAAAGAAAACAACTGACAGCTTTTAAGTAAAAATTCAAATTCTGGAAAATATGTATTTGCCATCCAGACGTTGACAGCTTCCCAGTACTTACAGACTTTCCTGATGAGAACAGTGTGATAATAACAAATATGATTGTCTTACATTTTATAATGAAATCTGTCAACATTTGGAAGATCCACACAACTCAGTAAACCAGTATTTTTCAAAAGACCAAATGCATGATGTTACGAAATCATGCATGAATAAAGATCATGTTCAGAGTATGAAAAGTTCCTTGAAATGATTTCAGCTACTACACTCCAACTGTTTTTTGTTGTTGTTGTTAAAAGCACCACTTGTAGAGTTTAGGTATTGCATCAAAAAAAAAATATCCACAAATCATCTGAAAAGGTTACTAAAATCCTCCTCACTTTCCAAGTACATATCTAAGTGAGGCCATATTTTCTTCATATATTTCAACCAAGACAACCTATCACAACACGTTTAATGCAAAAAAAGATTATAGAAACTAGATGTCTTCTATGAAGCCAAACTTTGAAGAGGTTTGCAAAAATGTAAAATAATGCCTCTTTTTTTCAGAATTTTTTGGAGAAATATGTTTTATTAATATATAATGGTTTATTGTTCTTATTTTAAATGAATTAATGAACAAGGTTTTTTTCCATTTCAATTCTTCATATCATAAATGCAATAGATATAAACCCACATCAGTGAAAGCTATTTGAAGTCCTGGATAACTTTTAAGAGTATAAAAGACTCTTTAGACCAAAAAGTTTGAAATTTGCTGCTTTACTATAAGTCGATGTGCTCAATCAATCAATACCATTATAAAGTTCAGCAATATAACAAATTCTCTAAGGCAGGGATCAAGGCATTTACTAATGTCAGAAAAAAAAAAAACAAAACTATTGAATGACCTTTGTCTTCAGAAAAGCAGTCACTGACAGTTTTCCTCATACAGCTTCATGTAATTATGCCAGTAAACCTAGTAAGCTCAGTATGTCTCATTCTGTAAAACAATTATTTCCATCAAGATATAGCAGTCATGATTTTTATTCATGTAACATTTCTGATAACAATATCCAATTAACACATCCATTTTATGTCCACTGCATTAATTTTATGTTAAAAGAAATCCAATAGTGCTCAATTACATTTGCCTCCAAATTAAATTAGCATTACGTGAATTTAATGGGTATCTTAATTAGATCATGTTATTAAGAGGATTTTATACAAATTAAATTCCACCTCTGCATGGTTCACACTTCTTTGTGTTAAACACAGGATGAAAATTCTTTAAAACATAAGGAGCATAAGAGTATCTCACACTGCAAACAGAGAAGGAAAACAATGAGGAAATTAACAGAAAATGTAAGCAAGCCTCACTTCAGCCAGAAATGACTTATTGTTTCTATATTCCTTCTAGTGGTAGTAGAACTTTCTTTTCCACTTAACTATTAAGATCTTTATATTGAAAAAGGAAGCAATGGCAGCACAATTCTCTGAGATTCTTTAAACTTTTTGAAATCGATTACCAATCCCGGGCTTGTTTCCTTTTATTTTTCCCAAATAATCCAACTTCACTAATTCTTAGGAAATTTTAATTTTATTAAATAGAATTGGCATGTAATCAGAGCACAATATACTTCATTAACTCAACAGCAAAACTGTCCAGTGCTCTTCTGTATGACATATTACTGTGCTTTCACTACTAATAACAATGGGTAACATTCAGTGAGTAATTACTATGTGCCTAGCAATCTGCTAATTATTTTGCATAAATTATCTCTAAACTTTGTTACATTTCTGAAAGGTGGGCATTATTGTCCCTAATTCATAACTGGGAAAAATGAAGCTCAGAGAAGCTAAGGAACTTGCCCAAAGTCACACAGATAGTAAGTGAGAGAACCCGTTGATTCCAAAGGCTGTTTTTTCCATAATGTTACTTCACTAGAGCCTTTAAGAAGTATCTGAGTGCTCTATCTCTGCAGGCAGAATGCCTTGGTTTGATTCATGGCTCCATCATTCTGTGGCCAGTGTATCTGGGCACACAAATCCTCTGCCACAGTGACAAATTCATGACGTGTTAATATGGATGGACAAATAAGAAACTAAAGAAAATGGCCCCCTAAGGGCATAGGCAGTGGGGTGAGAACAGATTAGGGTGAGCTTTCTCTGAACATATTTTTTATATTGTTTTAACATTTGAACCAGGTGAAGCTTCAGTAATTAAAAAAATAAAATCATATAAAAAATAGCAGAGGCTAAAATTCAACACAGGTAAAAACAAATTTAGTTGATAATGAAACCATGTAGATTAAAGAATTGCTTCAGATAACTGTTGAACACAGTATTACTTCTGTATTTTCTTAGTGGGGTATCTTCTTAAGTCTATCTGCAAAGTATATCTGCCCAGTAGGAGTTGTATGTAAACTTCACTCAGTAAATTTAATAATAATACACACGCATACACACACACAATTAGGATAAATTATAACCCATTAATATAAATTAAAATCCACAAAAAACTTGAGCCAAGGTTTTCAGCATAAAAAAAGGAACAAACTATAAAATAAGTTAAAAAAAATCAAATCTATACAGTTAAATTTGTAGTGGAAGTATCAGGGCAAAGTACTTAATTTCCTTTTCAATATATCTTTTGTCTCTGTCCACTAAAAGGGGCCGGAAACAATGATCTGAATAGCAACAAGCACACTTAGCACCTAGATTTTGCTTTCTAATTACCATCTCCCATAGAAAAGAACCAGAGCTATTCACAGGAATGGCTGATTCCGGATCTGAGGTTTGGGAAGTACTAGGGCATCCTGGCACAAGGAAGTGATCAAGTATCAACTGGAGTCATGTCAGAAATGTGTAAATGAGCCAGCTTGAAAGAGCATCCATTGTCAAATTTGGAACAAATGTAACAGGAAAAAGAATTATAACAGTAATTAATTGTAACCCATTAATATAAATTAAAATCCCTAAGTCTGTAATGATGCTCAAACAAAAGAAAGAACAATTTAAAAAGCTTTTCTTAATAGAAAAAATAGCTATTAAATGTAGAAGGAAAATATATTTGTAAAATTACCATTTTGCAAATCCATAATATTGTCATTGATTACAAAACATATCACTAATGAATGATAAAACCGTAAGTTGAGAAGTGGTCGGGGCACAAAGGATTCACAGATTTCTTACAAAGGGAAAAGTAGAACAACACAATGAAACAGTCACTCTATTAGCCAAGTGATTAAATTCAGAATCTCTAACAGTAGAACAATCTGATATGACATAATAAGGTATACACAGTGCCACCTGTGAACTCTTCTGAGCGAGAGAGAGAGAAATGAGAAACTCAGTTCAGTTTACCTCCTGTGCAGAGAAGAGAGAGAGAGAGAGAGAGAGAGAGAGAGAGAGAGAGAGAGAGAAATGAGAAACTCAGTTCAGTTTACCTCCTGCGCAGAGAAAAATCCAGTTCTTTCCTCCTGTTTCTTTTATGAGCGTCTCCTTTACTACTCACACAAAACACTTCACTTCCAACACTTCTGATCACCAAATACTGGAGTTTTTTCCCAAACCAACAAGCAATTAACCGGCACTAGCCGGGTGTCCTACAGTTTAACTCAGTTCTAACACTGTCTACCTGGAGATCCCACAGGTTAAGGGCTCAGCCCCACCAGACTGCTCCGACCCAACCTCAAATGCCAACTGCAAGCAGTATGTCTCCAGAGTACTCACAACTTCAGTCCTATTTGGCTACAAAGTTTCCCATGATCTCCTCCTCTGGTCCGATTAATTTTCTAGAGTAGCTCACAGAACTCAGGGAAACACTTAACTTACATTTACCAGTTTATTAAAGCATATGTAAAGAATACAAATAATCAGATGAGGAGATACAAAGGGCCAGGTCTGGGAGGGTTCCAAGTGAAGGAACTTCTGTTTTCATGGAGTTGGGGTGTGTCACTCTCAACATGGATGTTCTCACCCACCTGAAAGCTCTCTGAAACCCTACTGCTGGGATTATATGGAGCTTCCTGGAGTACGCATGATCAATCATTAATTCCATTTCCAGCCCCTCCCCGCCCCGGGAAATGTGGGGTGAGGCTGAAAACTCCAAACTTCTCATCATAGTTTGGTCTTTCTGGTGACAAGCTCCCATCCCAGAGCCCACCCAGAGTCATCTCATTGGAACAAGAGATGCTCTTAGCACTCTTTTTAGGAAATTAAAGGGTTTTAGGAGCTCTGTGCCAGAAACTCCGTGTGTGTGTGTGTGTGTGTGTGTGTGCGTGTGTGTGTGTGTGTGTGTATTATATACTTTTATGTTACAGAGAGAGGGAGAGAGAGAGAGACAGACAGAGAGACAGAGAAAGAAATGTTTAAACTGAAGGGAAATTAAAGGGTTTTAGGAGCTCTGTGCCAGAAACTCCGTGTGTGTGTGTGTGTGTGTCTGTGTGTCTGTGTGTATTATATACTTTTATGTTACAGAGAGAGGGAGAGAGAGACAGAGAGACAGAGAGAGAAAGAAATGTTTAACCTGAAGCTAATCTACTTGATCTCAGAAAATATAGAGAATAGAGGAAAATGTTGAAATGTAGCAAGATGAAACAATCAGCCAAATCCACAGTGAGCCATTCTATAAAAATAACATTCTAGATTCTTCAAAAATGCAGTGTCATAAAAAGCCGTGGAGGGAATATTCTAGACTAAAAGAAACTAAAGAAACATAATCACAAACGTGTAAAGCCAGATTGAATACTGGCTTAAAAATAAAGACGTAAAAAACAGCTGCAAAACATTCCTGCAACATCTGGGAAATTTTGCATGTGAACTAGATATTAGATGGTCTGGAATTATAGGTAAATAATTTTCTTAGTCTTGATAGTAGTGTGGTCCTAGAAACAACTATTCTTAGGAAATGAGCATAATATGTATATTTAGAGATGAAGTGTCTTGATGTCTACAATTTATTTTATTTTTATTGGAGTAAAACTGCTTTACAATGTTGTGTTAGTTTCTGCTGTACAATGGAGTGAATCAGCTATATGTATACATATATCCCCTCCCTCTTGGACCTCTCTCCCACCACCCCCATCCGACCCATCTAGGTCGTCACAGTACAATTTATTTGAAATGAAAAAGAAAAATAGGGAAGACATGCAGGGAGAAAAAAAATACGGTGAATGTTGCTAGTCTTTTAAAAATTTATTTTAATTTTTTTTATTGAGGTATAGTTGATGTACAATATTATATAAGTTTCAGGTATACAACTTAGGGAGTCACAATTTTTAAAGTTATTATAAAATATTGGGTATATTCCCTGTACTGTACAATATATTGAGCTTATTTAGTTTATACATAGTAGTTTATATCTCTTAATCCCATACCCCTGTCTTGCCCCTCCCCCTTTCCCTCTCCCCACTGGTAACCACTAATTTGTTCTCTATATCTGAGTCTGTTTCTTTCTGTTACTTTCACTAACTTGTTTTATTTTTTAGATTCCATGTATAAGTGATATCGTACAGTATTTGTCTTTCTTTGTCTGACTTATTTCACTTAGCATAATATCCCCCAAGTCCATCCATGTTGCTGCAAATGGCAAAATTTTATTTTTTATGCTGAGTAATATTCCACTTTATATATACACCATGTCTTCTTTATCCATTCATCTGTTGATGGACACTTAGGTGGTTTCCATATCTTGGCAATTGTAAATAATGCTGCAATGAACACTGGGGTACATATATCTTTTCAAATCAGTGTTTTCATTTTTTTCAGATGTATACCCAGGAGTGGAATTGCCAGGTCATATGCTAGTCTTTTTCCTGACACTTTATAACACTGAGGCAGGCCCTGTGAGTTTTCTGGTCATTGTCAGATAATAAAAAGTACTCCAGTTACTTTAGTCCCAAAGATACTCTCAATTCAGTAACAGCTGGAGTAATGAAAACTTCCAACGTATTTTAAGGTGAAACCATCTTCCCTCCTTCTTGCTCAGACCAGCCCCAGGCATGGAAAAGGAGAGTCTAAGGAGATTCTTACTTCTCATTTTCCCGCTCAGCTCGTCCCTCATTCATATTTTTTTTAACATTTTTATTGGAGTATAATTGCTTTACAATGGTGTGTTAGTTTCTGCTGTATAACAAAGTGAATCAGCTATACATATACACATGTCCCCATATCTCCTCCCTCTTGCGTCTCCCTCCCGCCCACCCTCCCTATCCCACCACTCTAGGTGGTCACAAAGCACCGAGCTGATGTCTCTGTGCTATGCGGCTGTTTCCCACTAGCTATCGGTTTTACATTTGGTAGTGTATATATGTCCATGCCACTCTCTCACTCCGTCCCAGCTTACCCTTCCCTCTCCCCATGTCCTCAAGTCCATTCTCTACGTCTGCGTCTTTATTCCTGTCCTGCCCCTAGGTTCTTCCAGGATAGAGACTGGGGGCGAGCAGGAGATCATGGTGAGACAGTGGAGGAAAGATTGCCTTTCAACGGGTGGTACCATCTTTGAGCATGGCAAGTTTTTAAAATTAACTTTCAGTGGGGCACATGTGTGGGTTTGTCAAAAAACACCACCATTTTATTTGCAATTTTCTTCTTGCTGGAAAATGGATCTCTCTGAAATCAGGGGAAAACTCCTCCATCTCCCCTCCATGGTAAGGAGGGGTAGAGACATGGTAGAAGAAGCACACAGTAGGCTGATAAACCTTCTCTAAAAAACCTCTTTTAAGGATTATTTTCTGACCTGTATGCTTCACAAGCTTAGACTTGACAAAGAAAATGTTTATTATGGATTGTAACAGTGTATTCGCAACATCCTCAGTTCAGACTGGACTGACTTCTTAAGTCCAGAACTGCAGTGGAGCTCCAGAGGAAGTGTGACACCTTCACTACCTTGATCAAAAGAGAAAACATGAAACTTGAAGAAAATGAGAAGGCAAAAAAAAAAAAAAAAAAACAAGAAAAGAGGACTGAAACCTTCAACACAGAATGTAAAATGGATGGAGTACCTGATGATGAAGGAAGAAAAAAGAAGCTGAAACTATGAATACATATTTGTCTCATAATCACTAACTTTAAACCAACTGTTCTTTAATTTACCAGTCTTCATAGGATGCACTGGACAATGCTCAAGTGTTATGTCATTCAAAGACATCAGGTTCATCTATGTACCAAGCTAGAAATATAATGTGTAGTTTCGTTTTTTAAAATGCAACAGCTGTGCTGAAACTTTTTTTAATCATTAACATTTGAAGTAATAAAATAGGCTTTATTTATTAAAAAAATTTTAAATAAATAAAAACTATTTTTTGGGGGGGTTAAATTTTATTGAAGTATAGTTGATTTACAATGTTGTGTTAATTTCTGCTGTACAGCAATGTGACTCAGTTATACATATATATTATATATTCCTTTTCATATTCTTTTCCATTATGGTTTATCACAGGATATTGAATATAATTCCCTGTGCTCTACAGTAAGCCCTCGTAGTTTATCCATTCTGTATATAATAGTTTGCATCTGCTAATCCCAAACCCCCAATACTTTCCTCTCCCTCCGCCACCCACCTGCCTCAGCAACCATAAGTCTGTTCTAATGTCTGTGAGTCTGTTTCTGCTTCGTAGATATGTTCATTTATGTTGTAAGTGATGTTACAGGTAAGTGATGTTATATGGTATTTGTCTTTCTCTTTCTGACTTACTTCACTTAGTATGATAATCTCTGGGTCTATCCATGTTGCTACAAATGACACTATAAAATGGGTTTTAAAGTGTTTCCTCTCTAGGAATTCCCTGGTGGTCCAGTGGTCTAATCTACAGAAAATTCTCTCAACCTCTCAAATCTCTTTAATAGACCAGAGGTGGCTGGTCACCTAAGGGTTCCAAAAATGGCTCCTAGCCACCTTACTGGCAAGTCCTGCTTTGGTGATCTGACACCACATGCCTCTCTTTAGTTTAAAGCAGGCTGAGACAGGAAGATTCCTAATAACATTTTTGTCATAATAATATATTTTTCCTCTCTTGTAAATGACCAAATTAAAATGGAATGGGATGAGGAGACAGGAAAGTGGATACTAACTATGCTTTCATTTAATAAACTGACCTTTCCAAGTCAGACACTGCATGCCCTGTAACTCTGGAATTATTTTAGTTTTATTAGTATTGGTCTGAACTGGACAGAATAAAAAAAATCCTGCCTCAGTCAGTAGTTCCAATGGTCTTTCTGAGACTTTCAAGGAGCTCTAAATAAACCTTTAAGAGGTGACCAGCACATTTTGAAATAGTATACTTTCCTAGTATGTTTGTCTAAATTAGAGCAACTTTCTTTTTGGCTTATTTATCTTTATTGGAGTATAATTGCTTTACATTGTTATGCTACTTTCTGCTGTACAGTGACATGAATCAGCTCTATGTATACCTATATCCCCTCCTTCTTGGACCTCCCTCCACCCTTACCCGCACCCCACCCATCTAGGTCCCCACAGACCACCGAGCTGAGCTTCCTGTGCTTTATAGCATGTTCCCCCAGCTATCTATTTTACACATGGTAGTGTATATACGTCAGTCCTAATCTCCCAATTCGTCTCACCCTCCCCTTCCCCACCGTGTCCACATGTCCGTCCTCTACATGTACGTTAAATTAGAGCAACTTTGAATTATTAAAAATTTAACAATCAATGTACTTTAAAATTTTAGAACCCAATTATAAAATATAGAGAATCCAAGAGGAAATATAGCCTCACCTCAGAAAAAACTATTGCTAAAGTATTCACTTATATTCTTCCAACTTTTATCAGGTATGTATATATGTACATATATGGTTTATAGCATTTGTAACTTAATGCTGTATATCAAACATTTATATAGATAAACATACACCTACATTATTTTTCAAGATCAACGTCTTTTGAAATGATATTTAAAAATTTATTAATTGATGACAATTGAGGTTGTTTTTACATTTTGAATATTAAAAACAATATTACTCTGAACATCCTTGTATAAACATCTTTGAATATTTGACTGATTATTTCCTTACTCTAATTCTTAGAAATGTAGGTTCAGTGGGTTTGCACATTTTTAAGAATTTAAGTTCATGTTATGTCCTTGAATCTTCCCTCATGGTGGTCGTAACAACTGATACCACCCCTGCAAAAGCTTCACCACCTCATTGCCACTAGGCATCTTCATTTTTTTACTTTAGCCAATGTAATTATATCCAACACACAAAGCTATGTTGTTATTATTTCCAAATAAATATTATTTTTTTATTATTAATAGGGTTATACTTCTTTACAGATGTTATTATCCATTATCATTTCTTTATAAATTTTCCATTCATGACCCAAGCCAATTTTCTTTTTGGTTTATAAGAGTCCTTTGCATCTTAAAAACCTTAACCAAACTTATATTAGAGCCATTGCTAAGAGTATATAATAAGCATTTTTTTCAAATATGTTATCACTCAGATTTTGAATGATCTAAAAGATTTTCTGTAATCAATCGGCCCAGTTAACCACTGACAAGGTATTACATAACTCAGAAAGAGCAGAGAGGCAGCCTGATGATTGATCTTAGAGGAAAGAGAAACAGAGTTTGTCAAAGGGAATAAAAAGAAACATTAGTAACCTTCTACTGTAAAGCTTTTATCTTATAATGAGGATGTATGAATTCAGGGTGGTGAGGTTTAAACCATAGGTCTCAGATTATATGGTTTGTTGTTGCCAGTGCCAGGGCTTATGACCCTTGTGCCATCTTCTTTCCACAAGCCAGCTGTTCTCAAATTTGGCTGCAAATCCTGAGGAGCTATTTAAAAATAACCCATGGGAGGAGACAGCACACGACCTACCATCTGTCTTGTGTGCCATGATCAAAGAATTGTAAGTCACTATACGAAATAAACTCTTAGGATTTGTTTTTATGAACTGTCCTTCTTAGGGGTCTCGGAAAAAGTGAAATATGGTATTTGGCACAAAGACAAGGAAATAAGAAGACCCCAAGTCTTCACTCTTTGTCTCGACAACTTTCCCATGGATTCCAAAACGTGGAGTTAAGAGATGGCTCCACAGAAGGATAAGATGGCTTCCTGAGCTTCCAGAGTTAGTGAAGGACACCCCTTCAAGCATCTCTCAACACATCTCAACATCATTACTACTCTTTGTGTCTAAGATTTTCCCTGCAGCTCAGATGGTTGAAGATGCAGTGCACAGATGATCTCGAGGAAGGAGAAATTTAGTTGAAGATAAGAGTCGGGCTGTCAGTAAGAAGGCACATGTTGTTAAAGGCCAGGTTAATAATTAAGGTTGGCGAAAGACACCACATATGAAAAATTCTAGCTAATTAGTTTAGTTGAATTGCTCTTTTTTTCTTGGTCTTCATGTCTTAATGAAGCTGGTAAAATTAAAAATGAAATAATGTTCCAATCAAATGATGGGACAATTAGACATGTTTCATGCTTCATGTGACTAGGGTCCTATCCATTTAAATCTCAGCAGGAATTGTCTTTGGTGAAAAAGTACCTCCTATATAATATGAATATCTAGTTCAAAATATAGACCTTTTTCCAGTTTACAAAGAAATTAATCTGGCAGGAATTAAGCCTCTGAAGCATAAAACATCCAAAACCCACAATCTTAGTATTGAGAAGAAATCAGCCTCTCCACATCTGAAATCATAGTTATTTACTTAATCTAGTTCAAAGCCCATCATAAGAAAATTGATGTCACCTGTCACAGACTTGAATTATAACTCCCTAGAACCTCAAAAATGCCTCTCTGACTTTAAATGATAGACATAACTAACAAGCTTTATACTTTACCTTCACTCATATATCTCCAAAATTCTCTTCACTAGTGACCTGCAAAATCCAAGCTCCAACCAACCATGGCAACATTTCTAGGGATGCTGAAAGTACCCCATTCCATACAACCCTGAAACTATCCAGAAATTAACTCTCTGAAGCCATCACGCCCCATCTTCTGACAGGCATTCTCCGTCACAGATCTACGCGTCATTCACCAACTCCATTGCCAAGATATTCTTCGTCCTGACCCCTAACAGGCTTAAGTTTGCACAAATGCTGGAATCCGACTTAAATTACACTGCGGATGCCACTTAGGGAGATGCCAGTGCCTGATCACTCAAGGATCCTACAACACTCCAACTCTCACTGTCGTGGCCTCTCCGGTTGCGGAGCACAGGCTCCGGACGCGCAGGCTCAGCAGTCATGGCTCACGGGCCCAGCCGCTCCGCGGCACGTGGGATCCTCCCGGACCGGGGCACGAACCCGTGTCCCCTGCATCGGCAGGCGGACTCTCAACCACTGCGCCACCAGGGAAGCCCCACTCCAACTCTTATACCCAGTGTCCTTTGAGGTATCTGGCTTCTATCCAATTAGCCATATCATCCCATGTTTTCTTCAGACTGCACTCTTACTTCCATCCCCCAAACACTCCTAGCTTATTCCTTCTATTTACTTTCTTGTTTGTTGTGCAATTATTACGTAAGACCACAGAGGTTCCTTGGGGTTCAGTGCTGTGGCTAATGTTTTAAGCAGTGTGTTTGCCAGGTTTGGTTGACCCTAATGGAAACCTAGATCTGCAGGAAGATTAATTAAGTTGTACTTCTCTGGCATGGGGTGCTTTAGTAAGGTAGCATAAAATATGATCTGCAGGAGGAGAAAATGACGGAAGCACATTTTTTTATGGAGCAGGGAAGTACATGGAAAACGTATCTTGAGCACAGACTGATGTGGTCACAGAGGGCAACTTCAGGTCAATGTTTCAGATACTATGGGATTCCATCTGCTCTCCTGGCAACTAGTTAAAAATAAATAAATACAAATAAATAAATAGTTCATGTTTTTGCTCTCCCTTGCATTCTAACTGGAAAATATTTGATCTAATTGGTGAACAAGACCTGGATTATGCATCAAAAATACTACTTGCTACTGCTGCCACAGCAGAATTCAATGCTTAGATTATTTTTTAAAAGCATGGTGTGTTCATTGCAAGATTATTAGAACAGCAAAACAATTGGAACCTGCCTAAATGTTCTACAAAGGTAGAACAGCGGCTTAAATTAAGGTCCATCCACTAGATGGAATAGTGTGCAGCCATTAAAGTGATAATAGGAAGAATATGCTACAACATGGAAAACATTTATGACAGAAGGTCAAATAAAAGTGCAGAATGGCAAGTAATAGGCAATCTCTTAATGTCAACTCTGTAAAACAGATGCATAAAATATCACAAAGGTATAAGGAGACTGTGACTGATATTTTTTATTTAATTTCCAAATCTTTCAAAATACCACTTGATGAAAAAGAATGAATATATATGTATAACTGAATCACTATGCTCTACACCTAAAACTAACCCAACATTGTAAATCAACTAAAAAATAATTTAAAAATCAAAATATTACTTGATACTTAGTGTACTTTTTTTTTAAGCAATAGAAATTGAAGCAGTTTCAGAAGTGTTTTCACATTGATACTCTCCCTTGGTGCTCTTTGCCAGCCAACTCCCTTGATTCTCAGAGGAGATGGGGTTCTAGATGGAAGACCCCTACGTCTTTACTGAAACTAGAAATTTCAAAGTATGCATCCAGCAACTTCCCCCCAAATTCCTTTGGTGAAAAGAGGCAGCTCAAACAACATATTTCATGTCTCAATAGCCTGTTGTTTTGAATATACTTTGTAGCTTTGACTTTGAAGCCATGTACATGGTCTACTTAATTATAAAATGTAATTTAAATTTAAAAAGAAACCTATACATTTAAAAATGTAAGGAAAAGGAAATGTAAGGAAAAAGTAAAAGGAAACAAGTAAACCCAACAGCTTATCTAACTGGTGGCATTACTATAGAAAGAAGAACTACTCCAAATGATCAGAAAACACAGTGTTTTCACTGTACATCTGTAGTGAGATATGTCCTAAGAGCAAAATGAACTTTGAAAAAATCAATTATAAACTGGTTTTCAGTAATCATATGGGTGGTGGTAGTTTTCTAGTGTGCATTTTATACAGTGTGTGTGTGAAAGCAAATGAGTAATTACAATCATGTTGAGAACCAGAATTTTTGACATGAGTAAGAAAATGAAGGATGGGTAAGAATAAGTCAAAATTCTATAGCCTTCAACTTGCATTGGAGTCATCAGTATAGACTCATACGTATTTTTAAAAATCTCTTTTGTTCTGTCAGTGAAATGACCTAGAAATAATGACCAGCCCTAAAAGCAATAATCATTCTTAATTCCTAAATCTTAGTCACTGGAGAAATTCTATTCTCTACTAAAGGAACTAGGGCTTCTTGGAGAACTGGCAAATCCCAGGTCTGCAGCAGGAAATACATGAGATGAACCTGGAATATCTTATTCATCGGAAAAGAAGCTCCCAAAAGTGTTTCAGCGCCAACTTGAATTAGCTTCCACTGCCCAAAATTGAGAAAATCTGAGCCTTGGTACTGTCAGTAAGTGCAATTATATGAAACACATCAAATATTTCTCAATACATTAGTTCATAATGATATGTTTAAAAATTCACTGATTATTTTCAGACATTATTAAGGTATCAACTCATGATTTTGAAAGCTAAATTTTGAAAGGCAAATAAGAAGTATCAAGCATTTATCCAATTGTATCCCAGGGTAACCCGACAGTTGATAAGAAGAGGTTTCTTTTAACAGAATTATCTCAGCTTAAGTGAAGAAGGAATGATAGAACTAGACTACAGCCATTTTGCAAGTCCTAAACAACAGTTACCAATATTTGATAATATCACAAAATGAGTGACAAAACAACATAATGTACCTCCTGATAATGTACTGCCTATGAAGCAATTAAATCTGGTCCAGCTTGTAGATCTAACCAACAATTGACAGAAAATACTGGGGCCAGAAGATCCTGTTAAAGACACCTCAAAGATGCAATAAACAAAATCCATAACGTGGGAAACTACAGTGCATACAACCTGCTGTCTTCAACAATACAACAACAAAATAGCAATTGCAAAGAAACAAAAGGAGGTGAATAGATCAAAAAGACTTGAAAAAAATTTTTAAAACTACAATATAAATCTTATTTGAATCCTGATTAAAACAAACAAATGGAACACAATTGTGAGCAAAAATTGGATATCTGAAAATATTACAAAATTATTATTATCTTTTAGATATAATAAAGGTATTGGGGTATGTTTCTTAAAGGGAGTTCTTAACTCCTGGAGATACATGTTTAATTATTCACAAATGAAATTACATTTCTTGGTAATTTGCTTCAGACTAATCCAGGGAGCCGGGGAAGTTAGTGGGAGTGTGGAGGAAGCAAGATGGGCATGAGCTAATAACTGCTGAAGAGAGATGATGAAGGTTCATTGTACTATTTTTATACTGTTCTATTTTCATTATGCTCAAAATTTTCTTTCATTAAAGAGTTCAACAAAGTCTCACGTTTATTAATTAAGCCAACAACTTTTAAAATGGGCATCAAAGTAGGAGTAATCACATTGTATCATGTCTTTAATAATGCATATCTTATTTACTTATCAACATGTGTATAGGAAAACACACATAGTACCTAATATATATGGGAGTCTATAAATGTCTTTTTAAGTTAACCTTCTGAGATAAGAATTATTATTTACATTTTCAAAAGGAGTTCAGAGATTAAAAAATTAAAATTAAATTTAAAAAAAAATTTAAAAATTTAAATTAAAAAAAAATTTAAAATTAAAAAAAAAATTCCACATATAGATTATCTGCAAGAGACTCACTTTAGCCTTAAGGACACACATGGGCTGAAAGCAAAAGCATGGAAAAAGATATTTCATAAAAATGGTAACCAAAATAGAGCAGGGGCAGGGGGTGATACTTATGAGACAAAGTGGACTTTAAGTCAAAAACTATCACAAGAGACAAAGAAGATCATTATATAATGATAAAGAGCTCAGTTCATCAAAATGATATAAAAATTGTAAACACATATACATACCTAATATCAGAGCACCTAAATATATAAAATAAATATTAACAGAACTGAATAATGGCAGATGGGGCCCAGAACTAGACAATTCTGACTCCGTACCATGCTACTCTTAAATTTAATATTCACATGATAATTCAGGGGCAATTCTGAAACTAAACCATGTTATACCACTAGTCTGTAAAAAAAATTCAGTTATCTCCCTATCCCCAGGGGATGAAATTTAAGCACCCTTCAGACCTAATGTGGCCTGCTCATAATTCCCTACACTTACCAAGGTCTTCTGTGGCTCCAGAATTTTGAACCATCAGTCCTTCCCTAGAAATCCTACCTACATTTTTACATTTAGTGAACTTCTACTCATCCTTAATGATCTACCTAAAAGTATCCCTTCTTGGTGAAGACTTCTCTAGTCCCAGGATAGAGCTAGTCATTCCCTTTTCAGTATGTCCATAACGAAGAGACATAGTCATAGAATGTACATTCACAGACTATAACTGCTATTTATAAAATATTTATCAAGTACCAGTCACTGTTTCAAGTGCTTCATCTATATTAAACTAATTTACTCATCCTAACAATCCTATCAGGTAAATACCACTACCATCCCTATTTGACAGATGAGGAAAATGAGGCCTTTCCTTGATGGATTAAATCAGTTTTATTTTTCTTTGTATTTTAAATACCAAATAGTGTAAGGCACACAGTAATTGATTAGTAACTATTTGTTGGATTGTTTTGGAGATTTTAAGAATTTATTTAAAGCAAAGCCATTTCTCAACAGCAATTTTTAGATAAAGCAGAAAAAAAAATGGATGGAATGAAGTCTTCTAATTTAGTTCCTTGTGTTGGAATAGAGTGAAACTTTGTTTGGCTTTTCTCAGAAGAAAACAAAAGTAATGATTTGTGCCATGGAGTTCTTTATTTGAACCATTTGCTTGGATATTTTTGCTGTTGTGAGGCTTTTTACAAAAGATTTGTTTTTTAATTGCCTCTACTTTTTGGTTAAATAAGGTCATGAAAGATTTTTGACCAGCCTTAGTGTTTCTCAAAAACTCAACTGAAAATCATTTATGTAAAATACCTCAAACTGCAAGGAACTAGGAGTGTATCTTGGTTGACTTTTGGTTGATTTTCAGAATACAGTTTGAGCAAACAATGTGTTTTCTAGTTCATCCCTTTTATTTGTAGAGTGTATTGGTCTTTTAAAATGAACTATGGTGCTGCTGGCAATTGTATCATTTGGAACATGTTTTAATGTACATAAAGCATTGCATGTTTCTATAAGTATATTTTACAAGAGGTTTTCTATTTGTGATAGTGTGACTACAGTTATATCTTTCTTTTTATCACAGATATTATTATTTCTACAGTGCATCCTAACATTCACTGCATTTTTGCTGTGTTGTCTTAAATGTCAGTATGCCATTAGCTTAGGTCAGTCAAATTATTTTCCGTGAGGGGCAGAAGCTCATGAAAAGGGTCTTGATGTCTCCTATATAACACCTTCACTTCATTTTAGCCTTAAATTCTGAATGCCTTTATATATAAAAATATATATATATATTTATATATTTATTTCCCCATTCTAACCTTGTTTCATCCTGCCACCTCCAAATTGTCAACCACTGTTGGAATACCTTCCATTTATGTCTGGGTTCCTTTGGTTTTAACTCAGTTAGTTGAAACAAAAATAAAAAGTTAATCCACGCATGCCCAGGCAAGCAAATTCTGGTTCCCAAACCTTTTCTGTTGCTTTTACTTGACGCTTGCTTTCTTTTCTAATGATGTACTTCTCAAAAACCCTCTCACTTTTGGAAGCAAGATGGCAGCTGAAAACCAAGAACTCCTATCTTCAGAGCTTAAATCCCTAAGAGAAAGAAGACCTTTCTATCCCAATACATATACCTGGACACTAATACCACCTGAACTAATTAATGTGATCTGAGAAACTGATTTCTCTGATTGTCCAGGCCTCGGTCATATGCCCAACCCTACTGTTGATGGAAAGATGACAGCACTACCTGAAGGACATACATTGAGAGTATGAGGTGGTCTCTCCCAAAGAAATATAGAGGAGCTATCACCAAAAAGGTAATGGATTCTGAGCAACCTATACAAGATACAGCAATCACTGAGACAACTATAAGGTAGTGCAAAAGCAACAAATATCAATTCAGACTACTTGGGGACAATGTCCAATTCAAAACCTTATAGTGTGGTTTTAGCCAGTCAAATTCTTTTGAACTTCAGTTTCCTTCTCTGTAAAATGTGAAAAGTAACAATGCCTATTTTATGAAGATCAAATGAGTAAGAATAAGTAAATTGTTTGCTACTTACCACATTGCTTGCCAAATAGCAGGCATTCAACAAAAGCTAGTTTTCTTCAAGACCAAGGAGAGGTTCATCTCATATAGGAAATCATCCTCCACTATTCCTGTCTTTTCATCTGTACCCTCTGAAACCCTGGTTATATTAGAGTCCATTACATAATTTAGCACTTAATTGCATAAGGCCAATACCACTTTCATATGCTAGATATGCCAATGTCTTGTCTCATCAATTAATTTTCAAGCTCCTTATGGGCTGAGATCATTTCTTTATGCCCTGCCCCAGCACTCAGCCCAGGACTAGTTACTCACTCCACATAGAGTAAGAGATGCACTGCATCTTTGGGCTGACTGTGAGGTCAAATCACATTTTGAGAACATTGGGGGACACATAATGGAAGCATATACACAAGCAGAAGAGGTAATAAGTATTGAAAAGATTAACTGGGGAAAGCAGTGCCTAAAACTGGAAAGAGCCTATATTCATTTACTTATTTACTTAGAGAGTAGAGGGAAGTTTAGGTGGTATTGGGAGAGATGTTTAGTGTCACCCTGCTGAAGCTATAAGGATGATTCAAATGCCTTTTGAAAATCCCTTCTAATTCCAATGGATTTTGTCACATGCAGTAGGATTACTTACATCTAGAAAAGCATTAGAATTTAAAATAGATACTTAAGTTAATGAGTCACTAATAGGTTAAACAGATATTACAAGGTTAGATTTTGGGAACAGACCTGGATATGAGCCCCATATCCAGCATTTGGAATCTGTGTGACGTCAGGCAAATTACTACAGAATCTGTAATGAGGGACCTATATGGGAATAGGAAAATTGACTAAGATGGTGCAGGTAAAGGGCTTCTTCCCACATAGTTGAGAAAACAATAAAGATTAGCAAAGATACGATTTATTAATATGTTATTTGGGAATGTAGAAAGCATAAACGGGACTAAGTTTGATTTAGAGAAGTTCAACACCGAAGCATTACAATTGTCCCCTTACTCTTGGGGAAAGTGAACATTACACACAATAAGCGTTTGCCTGATATCCAGCTGGGTGAGTCCAGCGCTGATTTTTATTTCATTTTAAACCCTATTTCCACTGGTTTCATTCTCAGTAGAGAGCAAAATCAGATGACAGTTGGTACCAGGTTCATCTCTTTCCTTAGAATCCCACAGGGTTTCTTCCCTGTCCGTATGTTTTGGCTCGGCTTTACTCAGGACCGTAATAATGACTTAAAATTGAAAAATAAGATTCAGTCACTGATACTCTCTTGGTAGAGATATTAGATTTTTATTTTACCAATGCCACCAGATTTGGGGAACATCATGTAGTTACTGCCAAGAACAAAGCTTCTAAGATGTACACTGATATACAGAGAGAGAAGAATGAAGAAAGCATGTACGTCACTGAGGTGCTGAACCGTTGTTTAGCTGTGATGAAGAGTCCTTTGTAAGAATAGATACAAGAGGTTTTTGCAGTGGATGGGAGGGGCAGGGACACAATCTAAAATTTTCAGTTTACTTATCAGTTGGTCTAGTGCTTTCCTTTGCAACCTTCTCAGTGTGCTCCTTAAAACACAGATATAGAACTAAACTGATACCGTAGAAAAAATGGGTTCTGCTCTGTCATTTGGAAAGGGAGTTTCCAGGCTATTCTGGAGGTAAAGATGGCAGGCACATACAGGGGTTTTTTTTTTTTTTTTTGGAATACTCTATAATAGTTTATTTTCACCTCTAATTAAATACTAGATTTCACTGTTTAACCTCATAACATCACTCCATTATGATCAGTTAAATTAATGTTCTGAAGAGGAAAATGAAGATTTTAATTAAGACAATAATTAACAGCCTATAAGCATCACCCTAACAGCCACCTTAACTCTCTTCTCTCCACATGCTAATTCAGAGGTTTCATTTTAGACAAACTAGTCCACTCACTGTTATTCCCTGAAAATGATATACCCAAGGCCACTTGTGTTCCTTTATTCTCCTTGCCTCAAGTTTCTTCATTATTTCTTGTTGCAGCTGAGTCTCAGATTGTCCTGCAAGGTGAGCCTCCCATCCCCTCCTGAGTCCTGCAGATCTAGGAGAAGAGTCCTGCTCATGGGTGCACAACCAATTATTTTGCCTTTCTGTGAATAAGTGTTGCTTTCCCTCCACTACATTGAAAAATCTGTGAAGGCACAGACTATATCTTCTATCTTGTATTTTCAAGATTTTTCACATAAACTGCTGTTGGTGACTTGTCCATTTATATAACTTACTTTCTTAAGTATCAGCTGAGAACTGAGAAAGAAAACTTGACAAAACTTCTGCCCCTGAAATGTCACAGTCCAAAGGAAAAATGAGTCATCGACAACTAAATTCAATATGATATTGTAGAAAGAGAAACAGAGTCACAGACATAGAAAACTAACTTGTGGTTACCAAAGAGGAAAGAGGGGAGGAATAAAATAGGAGTTAGGGATTAACAGTCACACACCACTACATATAAAACAGATAAATAACAAAGATTTACTACAGGGCTTCCCTGGTGGCGCAGTGGTTGCGAGTCCGCCTGCCGATGCAAGGCCCGCGTACCGCAAAAAAAAAAAAAAAAAAAAAAAAAAAAGATTTACTATACAGCACTGTATGTGTGTGTGTGTATATATATATACATATATATATATAATATTGTGAAAGGAGTCCCAACTTGAAATTAGACTTTTAGGACATTTTAAAATAATTGGTGAATAATCCTAACAGAGGTTAATTCATATGAGAGTTTCATTTTTGGCTAAAATGGAACGGGATCGGTGAAAGCTGGTTTAAATAGAAAACGTAAGTTACATGGCCAGGGTAGCAAGAGGAGAACAGAGGTGGTGCTGGTAATGATGAGGGGGCTGTTGTTGATAGTTATAAAGATAATATTTATAGATATTACCTCCCTGGACACTTGTTTTTAATTGAAATATAATTGATGTACAATATAATGTTAGTTTCCAATATAGTGATTTAACATTTGCGTACATTATGAAATGATCACGATAAGTCTAATAAAGTCTAATGCAAAGTTATTACAATATTATTAACATATTCCTTGTGCTGTATATTACACCCCCATGGCTTCTTTATTTTATAACTGGAGATTTGTAGCTCTTAATCCCCTTCACACACACTCACACACACACACCTCTGCTCTGGCAACTACCCATTTGTTTTCTGCATCTATAACTCTGTTTTTGTTTTGTTTTGTTTGTTTTGGTTATTTAGATTCCATGTAAGTGACATCATACGGTATTTGTCTTTCTCTGTCTGACAATTCACTTAGCATATTCGCTCTAAATATATCCATGTTGTGACAAATGGTGAGATTTCATTTTTAATGGCTGAGTAATATTCCATTGTGTGTGTGTGTGTGTGTGTGTGTGTGTGCGCGCGCGCGCACACACGTGTATACCAAACTTTTTTATCCATTTATTTATCAATGGACGCTGAGGTTGCTTCCATATATTGGCTATTGTAAGTAATGCTACAATGAACATTAATTTGAATTTATCTTTTCAAATTAGTGTTTTGTTTTCTTTGGGTAAACACCCAGAAATGGAATTACTGGATCGTATGGTCGTCCTATTTTTTATTTCTAAAGGAACCTTCGTGTTGTTTTCTATAGTGGCTGCACCAGTTTAAAATCCCAACAGCAGGGCATGAGGGTTCACTTTTCTGCACATCCTTACCAACACTTGTTCTTTGCTGTCTTTTTGATGATAGCCGCTCTGACAGATGTGAGGTGGTATCTCACAGTGGTTTAGATTTGCATAACTTTTTTATCCATTTATTTATCAATGGACGCTGAGGTTGCTTCCATATATTGGCTATTGTAAGTAATGCTACAATGAACATTAATTTGAATTTATCTTTTCAAATTAGTGTTTTGTTTTCTTTGGGTAAACACCCAGAAATGGAATTACTGGATCGTATGGTCGTCCTATTTTTTATTTCTAAAGGAACCTTCGTGTTGTTTTCTATAGTGGCTGCACCAGTTTAAAATCCCAACAGCAGGGCATGAGGGTTCACTTTTCTGCACATCCTTACCAACACTTGTTCTTTGTTGTCTTTTTGATGATAGCCGCTCTGACACATGTGAGGTGGTATCTCACGGTGGTTTAGATTTGCATTTCCCTGATGATTAGTGATGCTGAGCATCTTTTCATGTGCTTTTTGGCCGTCTGTGTGTCTTCTTTAGAAAAATGTCTATTCAGGTCCTCTGCCCATTTTTGCATTGTTTGGTTTTTTGATATTGAGTTCTATGAGTTCTTTATGTATTTTGGATATTAACACATTTTCAGATATATTGTTTACAAATATCTTCTCCTATTCAGTAAGTGGTCTTTTCATTTTGTTGATAGTTTCCTTTTCTGTGCAAAAGCTTTTTAGTTTGAAGTAGCCCCATTCATTTATTTTGGCTTTTGCTGACCTTGCCTGAAAACACATATCCAAAAAAATATTGCTAAGACCAATGTCAAAGTGTGTACTGCTTATGTTTCCTTCTAGTAGTTTTATGGTTTCAGGTCTCACATTCAAGTCTTTTATCCATTTTGAGTTCATTTTTGTATACGCTGTGAGAAAGTAGTCCAGCTGGATTCTTTTGCATGTGGCTGTCCTGTTTTCTCAACACAATTTATTGAAGAGGCTGTCTTTTCTCCATCATATATTCTTGTCTTTTTGTCATAGACTAATTGACTGTGTAAGTGTAGGTTTATTTCTGGGCTCTCTATTCTGTTCCATTGATTTATACGTCTGTTTTTGTGCCAGTACCATACTGTTTTGATTACTGTAGCTGTGTAGTATAGTTTGAAATCAGGGAGAGTGATACCTCCAGCTTTGTTGTTTCTCAAGATTGCTTTGGTTATTTGAGGTCTTTTGCATTTCCACACAAATTTTAGAATTATTTGTTCTAATTCTGTGAAAAATGTCATTGGTATTTTGATAGGGATTCCATTGAATCTGTAGATTGCCCTGTGTAGTATTTTAACAATATTTATTCTTCCAACCCATGAGCACAGCATATCTTTCCATTTGTTTGTGTTGTCTTCAATTTATTTCATTAATGTCTCATAGTTTTCAGAGTAAAGTTTTGTACCTCTTTGGTTAGATTTGTTCCTAGGTATTTTATTCTTTTTGATGCAATTGTAAATGGGACTATTTTTCTTAACTTCTCTTTTGTTTGTTACTTGTATATAGTTCACTATTACTGTATAGAAACACAACAGATTTCTGTATATTAATTGTGTATCCTACAACTTTAATGAATTCATGTATTAGTTCTAATAACATTATTAGTACTGAATTCATTTATTATTTTTAGCATTGTTAGGTTTTTCTATATACAGTATAATGTTATCTTCAAACAGTGACAGTTTTACCTCTTCCATTCCAATTTGGATTCCTCTTATTTCTTTTTCTTGCCTGACTGCTGTGGCTAGGATGGCCAACACTATGTTGAATAAATGTGTCCACAACAGTGAGAGGCCCGCATACCGCAAAAAAAAAAAAAAAAAAAGTGTCCAGAGTGGGTATTCTTGTCTTGTTCTGGTCTTATAGGAAATTCTTTCAGCTTTTCAGCATTGAATATGATGTTTGCTGTGGGTTTGTCTTATATAGCCTTCATTATGTTGAGGTATGTTCCCTCTGTTTTCACTCTGTTGAGAATTTTTTCATAAATGATGTTGAATTTTGTCAAAAGGTTATTCTGCATCTATTGAGACCATCATATGATTTTTTATGCTTCATTTTGTTAATGTAGTGTTGTTAATGTGATTGATTTGCAGATAATGAACCATCCATATATCCCTGGGATAAATCCCACCTGATCATGGAGTATGATTCTTTGATTGTATTATTGAATTTGGTTTGCTAATATTTTGCTAAGGATTTTGCATCTCTGTTCATCACTGATATTGGCCTGTAATTTTCTTTTTTTGTGCTATCTTTGCCTGGTTTTTGTATCAGGAAGATGCTGGCCTTGTACAATGAGTTTGGAAGAATTCCTTCCTTTTCAATTTTTTGGAACAGTTAGAGAAGGCTGGATATTAACTCGTCTTTAAATGTTTGGTAGAATTCATCTGTGAAGCTGTCTGGTCCTGGACTTTCACTTGTTGGGAATTTTTTGATTACTGATTCAATTTCATCGCTGGTAATTTGTTCATATAATCTATTTCTTCCTGATTCAGTCTTGAGAGATTGTACATTTCTAGGAATTTATCCATTTCTTCTAGGTTGTCCATTTTTTTGGTATATAACTGTTCATGATAACCTCTTATGACCCTTTGTATTTCTGTGCTGTCAGTGTAACTTCTCTTTCATTTCTGATTTTGTATATTTGGGCGCGCTCTCTGTCTATTTTTTTGAGTCTGGTTAAAGGTTTATTAATTTTACTTATATTTTCAAAACACCAGCTCTTAGTTTATTTGATGTATTTAATTGCATTTTTAGTCCCTATTTTAAATATTTATTTATTTATTTATCTATCTATCTGCTCTTTATTTCTTTACCCTTCTACTAATTTTAGGTTTTATTTGTTCTTTTTACCTGCTTCCTTTTGTTGTAAGGTTAGGTTGTTTATTTGAGATTCTTCTTGTTTCCTGAAGTATGCTTCTATGGCTATAAAATTCCCTCTTACAGTGGCTTTCGCAGTGCCCCATAGATTTCAGATTGTTGTGTTTCCATTTTCTTTGTCTCAAGGTATTTTGAGATTTCTTTTTTTTTTTTCTATGACCCATTGGTTGTATACAGTATCATGCTGTTTAGATTCCCCATGTTCGTGTTTTTTTGCAGTTTTTGTCTTGTAGTCGATTTCTAGTCTCAAACTGCTGTGGATGGAAAAAAATGCTTGATATGATTGCAATCTTCTTAAATTTATTGGGACTTGTTATATGGTCTAGCATGTGATGTATTCTGGGGAATGTTCCATGTGCACTTGAAAGGAATGTGTATTTTGTTATTTTGGAAGAAATGTTCTGTATATATATACACAGAGCATTTATATATATAAATTCCAATTGATCTAATGTGTTATTTAAGGCCAGTGTTTGCTTATTGATTTTCTGTCTAGTTGATCTGTCCACTAACATAATGGGGTGTTAAAGTACCTTACTATTTTTGTACTACTGTCAATTTCTCCCTTTATGTTTGTAAATATTTGTTTTATGTATTAGGTGCCCTTATGTTGCTGTTGTATATATTTATTTCTAGCTGGGTCTTTTCTTTTCTCCTTAGAGATGTTCCTTTAACATTTCTCTTAAAGCCAGTTTAGTGATACTGAAATCTTTAACTTTTGCTAGTCTGTAAAATGATTTATCTCTCTTTCAAGTCTAAATGATAGCCCTGCTGGGTAGAATATTCTTGTTGTAAGATTTTTTTCTTTCATCATTTTAAATATACTGTGCCACTGCCTTCTGGCCTTAAATATTTCTGCTAAAATGTCAGCTGATAACCTAATGGGGTTTCCTTGTATGTGACAGTTCCTTGCTGCTTTTAAGATTCTCTCTTTATCAATAATTTTTGCCATTTCAATTATAAAGTGTTTTGGTATGGATCTCTTTTGAGTTCATCATGTTTGGAACTCTCTATGATTCCTGGGCCTGGATGTCTGTATCCTTTCCTAGGTTACAAAAGTTTACAGCTATTATTTCTTCAAATAATTTCTTGGCCCTTTTCTCTTTCTCTTCTCCTGGTACCTCTATAAAGTGAATATTAGTACATTTGATGTTATCCCAGAGGGCTCTTAAACTATCCTCATTTTTTTAAAATTATTATTTTTTTTCTGTTTAGCCTGGGTGATTTCCATTACTCCCTCTTCCAATTCACTCATCTGTTCCTCTGTATCATCTAATCTACTGTTGATTTCTTCTTTTGTTTTTTGTTTCAGTTACTGTATTCTTCAGCTCTGTTTGTTTATTCTTTTTATTTTCAAACTTTGTTGAAACTTTCACTGTGCTCATTCATTCTTCTCCCAAGATCGTTGAGCAACTGTATGATCATTACCTTGAACTCTTTATCATATAGATTGCTTATCTCCACTTCATTTAGTTCTTTTCCTGAAGTTGTCTTGTCCCTTCAATTAGAACGTATTCTTTCGTCACCTCCTTTTGCCTGATTCTCTGTTTTTGTTTCTATGTATTGATATTAGGTAGGTCAGTTATGTTTCCTAATCTTGGAGAAGCACCCTTATGCAGGAAATGCCCTGTGGTACCCAGGAGCATGCTCCTTTCTGGTGACCAGAGCTATATGCTCTCGGGTTACCCCAATGTGGGCTGTGTGTGCCCTTTTGTTGTGGCCAGGCTAACTACTTTGGACATGCTGGTAGGTATCACTGGGCCCTGGCCAATTTGGCTGCAAGGCTGTGCCTAAATCAGTGGTTGCAGGCCCTCTGGAGAGTGGACTAGACTTCCCACATGATTGGCTGTGTGACCCAGTGGGGCGTGGGGCTGGTGCTGGTCTGCTGGTGGATGGGCTGAGTCCCCACATGGCTGTCTGCATGATCCCCCACCCCAAGATCCTTTAGTCTGAGCCCCATGCAGAGGAACTACAAGTAGAAACCGAAGAAAATGTATTTGCAAGGGGTTTAAAAGAATCATATATTGACAAGCATATTGGAACAGTTTCTTGGCAGTCATAGACCTGATGGGGTTTTAAAAGGCTACTTAAAAAAAAAAAAGACTCATAAGTAACCTGGATGAAAGCAATTCTTTGGAAGGTCACTTCATTCAGGACATTAAGTTGAATTGGAAGGGTGAAAAGAGAATTCTTATTTTCAATGGCTCTGGCAAAATGGTTCAAATATTTTGATGTTTGAAAAAATGTTAAGAATATTCTGATGTTTGTATTTTCACCTAGCTATTTGAAAATTACATTGTTTTCTGATTCCTTAAAATACATTTGACTTTGTGTTCAATATTTCCATGTTGTTGTTAACTATACTTGCATGTTTTCAACTGTTTCTAAACTGCAACAAGAGATTTTAATTTCTTCAATTTTTCTTAAAATTTGCTCTCATTATCCATACGTGGATAAACATATATTCTGAAATCCTTTTTGTTATTTATCAGAATCCATACTGTTCATTATTGCCATAAGGTTCTTGTCTCGTTCCTATCTACAATGTCTACATCTTTCAGCCAGTTGGATTGATGAGGAAAAAATGCCTGCCAACGTTCCACAACAGTGTCTTTCCTTTCCACTGTTCTGATCCATTGCTTCCTCGTTATATTCTTTTTAATCAGTATCAGTGATTCCTGATAATGCCCAAGTTTGAGCTTTCAGGCTTAAATCTGTACATTAAAAATGATGTAGAAATTGTGGCTTTTATGCAGACAATTAAAAAGAAAAAAATAACCCCCACTCTCTTTGTCTCATATATACAGAGTACTATTTCTGGCTTGAATTATCAGAGTGTTTGGTTCAATAATCCAGTTTATTTTATACTGATTGTATTTCTCCAGTGCTAAATATACCTAATGTCACAAAAATATCACAAAATTTAGTCTTCCATGTAAAGTTTCAGTTATATGATTTGTTGGTTTTTTTCGTTTGTTTTTTTGTTATGCTTTAATCCCCACCAGGACTTTTGTTATTTAAAATAATAATACTGCAAACATACAAGGCTTTTGGTCAAAATCCTCCCTGCCCATTACCTTAAAAAATTTTTTGTTAAAGAGATTGTCTGGAGCAGTGGGAAGAATACATTGTTTAGATTCAAGGAAACATGAGGTCAGGTTCTTTTTTTTTTTAACATCTTTATTGGAGTATAATTGCTTTACAGTGATGTGTTAGTGTCTGCTTTATAACAGAGTGAATCAGTTATACATATACATATGTTCCCATATCTCCTCCCTCTTGCGTCTCCCTCCCTCCCACCCTCCCTATCCCGAGATCAGGTTCTGACTAAGCTTTCTATTAACTAATAACCTTTCAGAATTCATTTTCCTTTCTACTTTAGTTTTCTCATCTATGAAAAAGCAACAGGAAATAGTTTATTGATCTGGCAGGGTTTTAATGAGAAGATTATAAATAATATGCCTAGAAAATCTCATGTGTTTCCTGGGACATGGCTGGTTCAAAATGAATGACTGAATCATCATTTTCATTACTAATATTCTGAAAGAGAATATAACCACCACTTTTCACCTTTTTCAAGAAAGTCTCCTTTTTTGAGCTCTGTGCTGTTACAAGGACTAAGAGGGAAACCCGTGTACTTGACATTGATGGTTGAATATTTATAGTATCATTGTACTGAAATTACTATGGATTTCCCTTAAAAAAATTATGATTGAGGGATATACAATACCTGCCAATCAACTCCAGTATCTTGACAATTACATGGCAAGTATGGGATAATTGATAGAGGATTTTAAAAAGTGGTACAACTAATCTGTTGCTGTTAATGTGATGGGCACCTTATTATTACAGAAATCTTGATGTCATATTTGTCGTCCTTTCAAAACATATTTGACCCATGATAGAGACCTTGGGAATGAAATTGTGTAGCCCCATTTGGCATTTAAACACACCATCTGTTCCCATGCTCTCTGTATTACCTGACACTTAGAGCAATATCAAACAGCTGCAGTAATCTAACTAGCTCTCACCAGCTGGTTGATTGGCTTCACTAGTAGTTCCCTGCTTAGAATGACTTAATTAACTAATTCCTAGGGCAAGAAGTCATACGGACATAGACTATGCTTCCACTGATAAGGACAAAGGAGGGAAATATAAAGTCACTAATGTAATAAGCAATAATGAAAAGAAAGTTCTTTACATCCTCTTTAATGGAATGGCTAACACGTATTTATGCAATAAGCGACTGAGTGCTTGGGCTAAGTGAAAACAAGTATGAAATGTGGCACGGATCTTCATGTAGCTTACTGACCTCTTTTGGATATAGGTAGTAAGCAGGTAACATAAATTAGAGAACACTAAAAACAACACTAAATTTAGGACCAGATTGCACAGCAAATGACATCCTAAATGCTTTTACTCTGCATCCTAAGTGCATTGTCACTGGTCTTTTTATTTTAAAAAATCTCAAACATATAGAAATTTTAAAAGAGTAGAATTAGAGGCAACTTTATCTTTTTCCCTCAAATTTAATAGGCATTTACATTTTGCCATAATTGTAATATCTATTGTGAAGTAATTTCAAGTCAATCACATATGAGCTACAAAGTCTAAATAATTCAGCATATACCTTTAAAAGTTGAGACATTTTTCTAACTAACTACGATTATTAAATTAAACAAAATTAATAATAATTTCCGAGTAACGTCTAGTAGCCAGGCTATATTTAACTTTTTTCAATTGTCTTCAAATGTTTTCTATAACTCAATTTTTCAAACCAGGATACACACTAGAACCATACATACACTGCATTTGGCTGTTATTTTTTTCTGCCTCCTTTTCACTTTTTCTTTTTGCAACATTGGCTTGTTGAACCTTTTGCTCACAAAAAGGTGTTTGATTAGACCATTCTTTGCTTAACCATGATAATCCAAGGCAACTAGTCAGTTGTCCTGTAAAATGTGATGTGCTGAATTTTTCTGATGTTAATTTATGCTTGTTGTTTAACTTCTACTATTTCGTGCAAAGGGAAAGTTGGATATAGCAGTTTACTAAATTCAAGTTAATCACTTGGGCAAAAACACTTCATGGGCCATGCGGAGGAGTTTATGTGTCACCTGATGTGACGCATTATGGTGTCTGCTTGTCCCATAATTAGTGACAAATTGCGTTAGGGTAGTGGAAGCTTGATCTCTCCACTGAAGTTATGTTTGTTTTCTTGTCCTCAGCAAGAAATCTGTGGAGTCATATTTACCACGTAAATACTCAGTTCCCCATCCATCTTTCATCTAATAGCTTTATCATTCATTGATGACTACTGCCCTCAATCGATGATTTAATTCAAGCTCACAAAAAGGTGTTTGATTAGACCATTCTTTGCTTAACCATGATAATCCAAGGCAACTAGTCAGTTGTCCTGTAAAATGTGATGTGCTGAATTTTTCTGATGTTAATTTATGCTTGTTGTTTAACTTCTACTATTTCGTGCAAAGGGAAAGTTGGATATAGCAGTTTACTAAATTCAAGTTAATCACTTGGGCAAAAACACTTCATGGGCCATGCGGAGGAGTTTATGTGTCACCTGATGTGACGCATTATGGTGTCTGCTTGTCCCATAATTAGTGACAAATTGCGTTAGGGTAGTGGAAGCTTGATCTCTCCACTGAAGTTATGTTTGTTTTCTTGTCCTCAGCAAGAAATCTGTGGAGTCATATTCACCACGTAAATACTCAGTTCCCCATCCATCTTTCATCTAATAGCTTTATCATTCATTGATGACTACTGCCACAAACAAGTAAATATATAGCACTTAAGCATTGCAATGATATTGGAACTCCCCAGAGTGTCCTGAAATTGTGTAGCAAACTGATATAATAAAATCTGACATAAAAAGCCACTTAAACCACACTAATTAGATGGATAATAAAAATCAAGCAAGTATTGAACTGCAAGGCAGTCAGAAAGATGATCAAAGGTTAATTAGATGCATGAATACAAGATATCCTGCCCTGGGATTTATTCCTCAGGGGCTTTAGACAGATTCATAAGGGAGTTTGACATATAACACAAAAATTCACTAGGAGTTGTTTATATAAAAAGTTATTTGAAAAAAAGACCAAGCTTTAGGAATTGGGGTAGGGTGGAGGTTGATGGGAGGGTAGAAAGGAATAGAAAAAAATTAATAACAACAGTGAAATTACTTTGGAAAATTCATAAATAAATTTAAATTTATTTTTATCCTAGCTACATAAATAGAATTTTAAAAGACACAGAAAGCTCCAATGATGAGAGTATGAAGAAACTCTGTATGAGGTGGGGAGGCAAAGCTTGGGGTTTGGGTTCTAATCCCAACCTTGTCCCTTTCAAACTTTGCTTGCTGGCATTTCATGGAACATCTTTGGTCCTCAGTTTCTCCCTCTAAAAGATGAAATCTAATCTAGGTTATTTTATCTTTCATGCCTCCTCCATTAATTGAATGTCCATAACATACTAATTTCTTTCTCCAATATTTTCATTGTCATACAAAATGCTAATGTGTATGTGTAGGAGAGACTGGATACCTAAAAACTGAAATGTCAAAGCCTCTAAAAATTTATTTCACCGTAAATTCAATCCAGTATTGTTTTCTGGGAGCTGAACATGTGCCAGAAACTGTGCTAGGTGCCAGAGATTTGGAGATAAATGGCATGTTCCATAGACTCCCTTTCACTATTATTAGTAAGTTTAGTGATTAGCTACTTTGGTGTGAATATCAAGTATCAATAACTACATATATCTGACGTATACTCATAAGATTTCAATAGAATCCTTTTATGTGATTCTTATGTAAAAATATTATTAGTAAGTTTAGTGATTAGCTACTTTGGTGTGAATATCAAGTATCAATAACTACATATATCTGACGTATACTCATAAGATTTCAATAGAATCCTTTAATGTGATTCTTATGTAAAAATAAGAGAGCTGAGAATATTTTTAATAATCAAGGTTATTTATTGATTACTGAATGTCATTTATTTGATCAGCACAACTCTACGAATTAGCAAATATTGTTTCCATGTAAACAAATGAAGAATATATAGCTTAGAGGCTCACTGAAGGTCACACAGCTCCTAAGAGACTAAGCTGAGAATTGAACTCAGGCTTTATTTTACCAACTACCAACTCCTCTGCCTCTTGCAGGCATGTACTATAAGGCTTTTGGGTTTGTTTGTTCGTTTTCTGATATTATGGATCAAGACTCACAGACTCATTCATGTTCCCTCAGCAAGTATTGTAGACTAATCAGATTTAGGACAGACTGACCTTTAAGGGAACTCCTATCATCTGACCATGTGTAGCTGGAAGAAAGAGCTAAAGGCACAGTGAGGAAAAAGTAAAGAAAAGGCTGATGCGTGATTGAAATTTTGCCAAAAATAATGAGGAAAAAAAATCACCAAGCATTCCAATTCAGAAAGTTTGAGGTAGAGCATCTCTGGCACTGAAAATAACATGGTTTCAGGCTACGGAATCTTCAAGGGAGAGGTGCTCAGCGTTGTCTACAGTTTGGGGTTGGGAAACCCTCCAGAGGTATTGAGGCTGGAGATGATTTCTCAAGCCTGAGAAAGACCTGGACAAAAAGGGAGGTGGAAATGGGAGGACCAGATTCCGGGAAAGGGAAGGGCACAAAGGCAGAAGCAGGGGAAGAGGTGGCTAAAGAACCACAGTTGATGAAGTTACCCTGATGCCAAACCCCGGTCAAGCCCGGCAAAGGAAGGGCCGAAGAAGCAGCAGAACAAGTTCAGGGAGAAGTTGTATAGGATTCGGATTTGGCCTTGACAATTAAGTCAAATTTAAAAAGGAAGTGTGTGGGGCCTCCCTGGTGGCGCAGTGGTTGAGCGTCCGCCTGCCGATGCAGGGGACGCAGGTTCGTGCCCCGGTCCGCTGAGCCTGCGCGTCCGGAGCCTGTGCTCCGCAACGGGAGAGGCCACAACAGGGAGAGGCCCGCGTACCGCAAAAAAAAAAAAAAAAAAAAAAGGAAGTGTGTGAGTGTGTGTGCAGTTGCAGGGCTGGAGAAGCAGCGTGAACAAGGGTGTGAGCGGAAACAGCAGCTACCGTGGGTGGTTGGTACTACAGAAAAGAGGGTGAAAAAATGGGAAAATAAGCCAGGAAGTTAGCATGGCCCATTTCACAGATGAGAAAACCCTCCAAGCTAGTGCCAGAACTGGGAATCAGTCTAGGTTTTTTTCTGTTCCAAAGCCTGTGCACCATCTCCTTAGGCTGTGCTGTGATTAACAGCTGTTTACACATAGGAAACAGCTTGAACAGTTATCTTGGGTGATTTATTGATTTTTAAGGAATTAGCAAAGGGTAGGGAATAATCTAAATATCCAACAGTAGGAAAATAAAGTGAAATAAATGAGGACATAACCATAACATGGAATATTATAAAGCTATTAGTTGTTTTTAAAATGTATTCAATGGCATGAATAAATGTTTTTCTCATAATGTAATATAAACAAAAAATCAGAATATAAAACTGCTATAATATAACCTCAAATATTTTGTCTGTGTGCATGTGAATGAATAAGAGATTGGATGGAACTATATAAAAATATTAATAGGAGTTTTGTCTGAACTGTGGAGCCATCAATTGTTCATCTTTATGAATTCCTATATTTTCCATATTTTCTGAATTTATTATTCATGGAATGAGAAAATAAACTTTATGAAGGAAAAATAAGGGGAAAAGGGACAGAGACTGAAATGCAGACAATATTCTCAACCAATTTCATTCCCTGTGTGCACAAGAAATCAGGCTATCACCATCCTCCACTTTTTATAACAAAATGAAAAAAATGTGAATCCTGGATGAGTAGATAATTAAAACTTGCAAAGGCCTATCAAAGCAAGGGCACTCCAGCTCCCATCTCTACTTGGTGCCTGAACCTTGTCATGCCTACGGGTTTTCTTTCAAAACATTTAATAGAGAATGAGAGGCCATCCCTGCCGGTAAGTACAGTGTAGGCTGCAGGTGCTGGAACAGCCTTCATAATTATACCTGAGGCTGCAGGAGGAGTGCAGTTGTGTGGTCAGGAAATTGTATCTGACCATGATCACTCAGTGCCCAATGTCAGAAAATAGCTCGCTGCTAAAAAAGCATCTTGCTTGTGTGTGGAAGGGAGGTGGTAGTTGCAGAGAACTGTGGATTAAGCAGTGAAGGGAGAAGCACAACCCAGATGCAGACAGAACTGCTGGAGATGCTGGGCAGGGAGACTGCAGGGCAGAAAGAGCAGAGCCTCTTCTAGAAACCGTGCCAGGCCCTCTGCTGCCAAGAACCAGAGACCCAGCTGGGAGAAGCTGTTTACTTGTTTGCATGTTGGTTGGTTGGTTGGTTTAAAGTGCATGAGAGAATTGCCCTCACCAGGCTTCCCTGATGGCCAGCCTCTTGGACCTCATTTGGCTTCGTCTGGAGTCACCTGGACACAGTCCCTAATCCGCAGCACAGTCATTCTTTCCTAACCTGGCCCTTAAAATAAGCTACTCCAAATAGTAAATACCTCTCATATGATGTGTACCAAGACAATCAGGACTATCTGCTCTCCCAACATTTGTTCTGAATATTGTATATTTATTTCATGCAGTTTCAGAACACATTCACTCTTTTCCTTATCATTATTATTATTTTTTAATTGAAGTATAGTTGATTTACAATGTTGTGTTAGTTTCAGGTGCACAGCAAAGTGATGCAGTTATACATATATGTATCTATTCTTTTTCAGATTCTTTTGCCTTACAGGTTGTTACAAAATATTGACTATAGTTCCCTGTGCTATACAGTAGGTCCTTGTTGGCCATTTTATATATAGTAATGTGTATAAGATATAGGCACCCCAATGTTCACTGCAGCACTATTTACAATAGCCAAGACATACAAGCAACACAGAGGTCCACTGACAGAGGAATGGATAAAGAAGATGTGGTATATACACACACACACACACACACACACACACACACACACACACACACACACACACACAATGGAATATTACTCAGCCATAAAAAAGAATGAAATAATGCCATTTGCAGCAACATGGATGGACTTAGAGGTTGTCATACTATGTGAAGTAAGCCGGACAGAGAAAGGCAAACATCATATAATATCGCTTACATGTTGAATCTAAAAAATATTAATAATAATACAAAAGAACACATTCACTCTTCTGAATCTGCCCTTTTGAGTGTCAGCCTTGGCTTCTCATCATATCCCCTGTAAAATATAGTCATGTTACAGGTATCTGGCCCCCTAGCTATGGAAGGACCAATGCAGCAGGTCTGGGGATCTATAATTTTAGCAAGTTTCTTAAATTATTGTGGTGACCAACCAGGGTGTACCATCCCTTCTCTAGAAAATTAATATAGAAGGTGAATACAGACAAAAATCCAAATATGCAACTGTTATGTATACCATAGGGACAATGTGGGATACAAAAGAGTACTCTTTTCCCTATGTGAGCCTCAGTTCTGTCATCTGTAAAATGGAGAGACTATTATCTACCACAGTGTTGTTCATGTGAAATACTTAGCACAGTCTGGGCACAAGGCAGCTTACTAAACAAATATGGCGACCACCTTCCCTTTCTTCTGCAATTTGGTCCAGTGCATTTAAGAATGCCAACAAGCAGCTCAGGTCTCTAGTGCATCAAAGGCATTTGGGATTAAAGAGTACAGTTGTCCTGGTTGAATGTTTTCCAGGTTAAAGACATGCCTCTTACTTCCCATTGTCCTGTAGTAACTTGGTAAGGGTTTCTCATTCAGGAGTTTCAAAAAATTCTTTTTGACACCCTGAAATTTTAGTCTATGCCACCTCATTGGTTAATTTCTGAAAATTTTCAAGGGGCAGGGGGAGTCTTTCCATCAGTAATTAGTAATTGGGAGTTTGGATAGAGCAGTTGAGAATCTTTCTGTGTTAAATTTTCCTCCCTAAAACTGAATCTCAGTTTTCTCCACCTATAAAATGGAGAAAATTAAGGAACTGGATACCACTTGCATCATTTGAAGCCCTCTTGGCCTCACCTGTCTGGGCCCAACAATCCCTGCATGGTGTCAGGCCAAGTTCACACAGGCACAGGCTATGTGCCCCTCCCCACCTCCTTCTAGCACGGTGGGCCTCTCACCTGCCATACTGAGGCTTCCCTAGGGGCAGCCATGGCTCCGATGCACTAGAGACGAGAATGACTGTTAGAGGGGGAACTTAAGGCCATGAAGATAATCTCCGGTCAAGAGAGACACAAGCCATGGATGAATCCATCCTCCCTTCCCCCGCATCCCCCCTGAGAAAGTTCTGAGACACAAGTTAGATAGCTTCTCGGGGAGCATGTACTGTTGATCAAGCAATCTGTGGTACTTGGTTATGACCACTTTGATAAAGCACCCTCGTCTTGGCTCTTCCTCCTTCTCTGCTTCATTTTCTTGCATCCTCTCTCTTGCCCCCAGAATTGTCTTCTCAATTAAAGTAATGGTCCAAAAATCTCTTCAATTCTACATTCTGGGTAACCTTTCTGCTAAGACACATAATATTTATGTCTTAGAATTGATGTAGAGATAAAATTAGGTAGTTCACAGAAATGTGTTATAAATAGAATTCAATAAATGTTAAATTATCATCATCATATATCCTAATTTGTATTTCTTAACCTGCAAGATATAGTTGTATATCATTCCCGCTAGCTCTTCTAACCCCTCTCCTACACCTATCTTTTCTGGCCACCATTTACGGTTGTTGGCGGGGGTTTTTTGTTCTCTTTTTCTGAAATTGGAGAACAAATCTATGCTTAGTATGTTAGTGATAAGTATGATTACTCTGAGCAAAGATTTAAACGGCACTAATTATCTAAACTACCTGGTAATTCTCTATTAGCCTCTTAACTGTTTCTTGAGTGTTTGCTCAAAAGATTGTAACCCACTATGGATAAGGGCTATCACCTCACTTAGACCTCCCACAAGCCAGCTCCCTTAGAGCCAGTAAATACTTATACTCGGAGAGTTTCAAAGTAATGACCAGGGTTTAAGGGGGGATGGTGCTGTTTGCAAAGATGGCTGAAACCTCATGAGTTGGACGGTGGATGGAGACTTCGGGGTACATGACCAGCTCACAAGCTTGTGCAAAAGATTGTAACCCACTATGGATAAGGGCTATCACCTCACTTAGACCTCCCACAGCCAGCTCCCTTAGAGCCAGTAAATACTTATACTTGGAGAGTTTCAAAGTAATGACCAGGGTTTAAGGGGGGATGGTGCTGTTTGCATAGATGGCTGAAACCTCATGAGTTGGACGGTGGATGGAGACTTCGGGGGACATGACCAGCTCACAAGCTTGTAGGTCCATAAACTCTCAGAGAGTAAGGTTCTTCCTTAATCCCCCAATCAGTGCACTGGATAGACAGAATTCTTCCCCGAAGGAAAAGATCATGACAGGTCCAAGAACAATAGTTTGTGGGTTGAGTTGGCACTCAGACTGACTTTGTGTGCAAATCACTTAGGAGGAATTTGGAAGTCTCTATAAAGAAACAGAATCAAACGAAAGCACATTACAGCCTGTTCTCAGTGAGAAGAAGAGAACACAAGGCAAAGAAGGAAAGATATTTCCCCACTCAAGGTTGATGTGTATAGGAGTGGCCTACCTTGCTTAATAGAAAGTGTCTTGCTCATGTAAACCCCCAGTGCCTGGCAGAGTCCTTGGCTTACTATGTGCTCTGTAGGAATTTGTTGACTAATAGGATGATATGATGAAGAGAGGCTCAGAGAGGCAGTAAACTCAGCAAGAGAATTAATGATGACAACACTAAGAAATATACAAGGGGGGTTGCATGAATAGGCTGGAATTTCTTACCATTGAGTGCAAGATTTAAGGCTCATGGATGGACAGTTTTATAGAAGCAGGAAGGATTCATACCTAAGTCCAACCCATTATAACCCAAGGTCCCTCTTGTCACGCAAGCACATACTCACACGTACAATGTGGCTTCTCCTTCCAGTTACAAATTGTTTCTTCCCTCACCTGCATTCATCCATCAAAACAGGAACAGTATTTTATTCTTTGGACCACACTTTGTCTTACCCTTTTGATATCTTCTGCTTCCAGCATGGACAGCTGGGAAGCCCCTGGACCTATCATTCCTAGGGATACTTTCCCTCCTCTCTAAGAGACACTGAGAACTCTGTTCTTTATTTGACCCATCTTAGGATACTTGTATTTTGAGGGAAAGACAAAGTTTGTAAGAATTCAACTTCTAAGAAGAAGTTTTTAAATTAAAAGGCCTCATGACCAAAACCACCCACAAAACCTTCATTATTCTGATGTTTCCATCATTCTGTCAGGGCTACTCCAGAGCTATTATGGTTCTTTGCATTTTAGGACCACTTCCTCGGATGTTCTGGGCTGGGAAAACACAGCGCTCATGACCATTCTCAGGATTTGTAGATTATGGCCTCATCTTTCCAACAAATTACCCTGATCTAGTTCCTTAGCCAGGCTTGGTCTTAATTACCTGATAATACTTTGTGTCCTTCCCAGCCATGACACTTAGAAAAGAGAGTCCAGGTTTAAATGAACGTCAAAAACTCCCCTGAGAAGGGAGAGAGTTTATAATGTGTGACATGCCTCCTGAAAGGTATGTGAAGAGGAAAAGTACGTGAGAGGCTAGGCTTCCCACTGTGCCGCTGATGTGGGAGATTTTGGTTCCAATTATATGTACAGAAGTTTTTCTGGGAGACAGCTGGCATTGCATCTGTGCTCTTCTCTTCCAGATCACCATTTTCATTCACTATACCCTAGATTGGTTCAAATGCATGAGTTGATGGATGAGATCTTTCTTTACAAGAAATGAAAAATCAAAAACTTAACAAATGACTTCCAAAATATTGTTAAATCCTGGTCTGCTGTATGGCCCTAGGGCAGGCAAATCCTTTAGGGAGGATGTAGATACTAAAATCCTAGAAGCATGAGAGCATCAGGCAGCTGAAGAAAGAATTTACATGTAGCAAGGGTGGTTAAAAAAGAGAAGTCAGGAGAGGGCTGGAAAGACCTTTGCTAACTCCACAATGTTGCCAAGGGCCAGTCTGAGCCCTCATCATCAAGCTCATAAAAGTGCAAGCATAAAATAGAAACAAAGACAACTGGCTCTTCAAGTATAGCCTATTTCATTCCTTAAAGGTTTATTAAGTGCATAGATCATGGAACCAGTGTCTCAGATTTCCAGTGAGACCCGATTCAATAATATTAGGATACAACATTAAAGTAAAGGACTGCAAGCTTTATTGAATACTAAATATCGTTTATAGTGGGATGTCTCTATAAAACTAACGTTCGTGCCCAAATGGTTATTTCAACATTTGTGAGAAAGTGAATGAAACCTGAACGAGTTAAGCCTTATTCATGATAAACATGGCTTTGAAACAGACAAGCCACCCACTACTTACTAGACAACCTACATCCAAACAAGAGGAAAATCTCTGTTAGAATAGGCTATGCTTAGATACAAAGAATAGAGATCCAAGCCCAGTTCTTGACAAAATAATTGGATCTCTGTCTTTGTTTCTGACTCTACCCCTCACTGGCTGCTTCATTCCTGAATATGTCTATCCCATTTATACCTCGAGTCCTTCTACCTTTCTCCTCACTCATGAATTTGGATTTGACGACTAGATACAGTTTCTTGGGTCTTGATCATTTGTACAGGTTTGTACTTATCATTAGACACTGCTGGCTTAGAGTAGTTGGCCATCCTGACTCATCTCACTCAGACCTCTGAATTCCCACTGTGGCAGTGACCCCCTTGGTTAGATCTCCACGGGGCTTGCTAGCGCTACAGGGGCTCATAAAAGCAAGGAGTGTCTGCCATTGGACTGAGACTGCCTATCCACTATGACTCTTTCCATGAACTTACTTTTACGATATTAAGTTGATTCTACAGGATGCCCATTCAAGATAGAAAATCTGTGTTCTGGCCAAAGTCTTGCCAACAAGTGTCCCTGATACGGTTACTTAACTACACTGAGCTTAACCACTCTAAGCTAATACGGAGAATCATTGGTCACTGTTCCCCTTTTCTTCCCTGAAGCCAGGGTGAACACTGCCCAGGTCAATATTAATTGCAGTTATGGAGGTGGGTGTCAGGAATGGAGGAAGAAGGGGACCAATATTTATAAATCTCCTCCTATGTCCTCGGTACTATGTTTGGGGTTTTATGTACATAGTAAGTTATCATAACAGGGAGGCAGTAGTAATCCTCTGGTATGCTTTAAAAATCTGGGATGCAGAGAGGTTAAGTAATTTTCCCAAGATCACACAGCATGTGTTAAATCATGACTTGAAACTGATTTCTGTCTGAGTCTATCTGATTGCCAATCACATGTTCTTTCCATTATATTACGTTGCCCTCATTTTCAAGTCTTCGGCCTCATTTTTTTTTTAATCTGAAAATTGCAGCTAACTATCTAACTGGGTTTTTATTAAAATAAAGTGAGATATGTATGCTAAGTATGTAGTATAGGATCTGGTATGTAGTAACCATGAAACAGATGAGAATCATGTTTATTGTTACTATGGCTATGATTACACTTTCAGCAAAACTGTGCCTGGCTCAGGACTCCTGTGGCTGTTCTGCACGGGCTCCAAGAGCTGAGGACGGCAAGGTGAACAAGAAGGACTGTCTAGGACCTACGATGCCGACATGTTTTTCATGCTTACACTAGAGCACGCTAATAATGTATCTCATCAAATATGCATCAGATTAGTGTTGAAATTTTATTTGAACCAACTCCACACTCATAGGTATGCACATTTCAATTTTTCATATTGTTTCTGAAGTACCTTACAAATCTGCCCAGACTTAAGAGCAAACAGCAACAATAAAAACTACCAAAAGCACTGTCTTGGAGTGGCCAGGTCTGTGTTCCCGAGCACATACTGATGTATGAAATAACTTTACAAATTATTCTCCCATACACCACTCTATATCTAAGAAATTGAAACATGTATGTCCCCAGATGTATATCAGAGTACACATTTGACTTCTGTTGTCAACGGTTCAAAAACACATCCCAAGCAGTGATTGTGTTCAAAGCACTACTGGACATACAGTGTGGAGTAACACAAAGTTTGGTTCACAAACATTTATTGAGAGCCTACTTCATGCACTTAATACAACAGCTCTCTGGCACACGGTAAGACTCAATGAATATGAGCTGGGATGATGATGGTGATGGTGATTAAAGAAAGAACCATGTATATTCCAGCTTTGGACAAGAGCTTAGATAGTTTCTGAGGTCAATCCATTAATATTTTATAGTTTAATAACCCCTACACACACACGTACATACACACATCACCCATACACACACCCCACTTACACACACACACAGAACTATTATACACAGGCAGAGGACTGAGTCCTCCGTGCCTCTAGCTTCCTAGAAAAACCTTTGATTTCATGAAGTTACATTAGGTGTACTGAGCCTATATCTTCGGGGTTTTTTACGGAAAGTCAACGTTCATGGCTCTACTTATATTAACTGCGACCAAACATACAGTGTGTATTCTCCTATTAAAATATGCTCAGTATTTTATATGATTACTTTTAAACTCCACATTAATAAACCCAGCCCAAACAACAGGAGAAAACATCCTTAAATAAATACAGCCCATTCTATTCCCATGGGGATGTATTATTGCTATTGGCGTTCCAGTCATCTACTTTTAAAGCCAGGTTGAAAATGATTTGTAAGTGCTCAGCCTCATTTATTAAAACCGAAAGTTGATTGCCTTAATTTTCCCCCAATCGACAAGATAACACTTAATTTTAAGGTCTGGCTTAGTGGCCCTCCCAACAATGAAGTAATGATACCATTTATTTACATTAGAATCAACACAAGTTCAGAACTTAAAGCCCTCATCAATTTTCCAAATAAAACTGCAGCTGTAGAGTGGAACAGGTGAAATGAGGTCTGTATTTCTCAGATGTAACATAGCCAAGAGCTTAACCCAGGCTTCATGAAGTTTAAAAGCAATAAAGCCAAAGTTATTTCAGCCCTGCAGGATACTTATTTAAAGAGATGGATGTTATTGGTTGTCTTTCAATATACTGCTTATACTGTCATTAAAACTTGAAATGGAATCTTCGGTTTATATGTGTGAAATACCATACTCTGATGAGACCCACCCCTCTCCCCAATCTCTTTGAAACAGAAGGATAAAACAGTTGTAAAGCTACACCCAGAGTACTATGATGTTTATAGACTCCTATCTCTATCCTCATTCTTTACAGAAAAGAAACATAAGATTGTGAGATTATGGAATATCAAGTATAAGAACCAGATACATCTGTCAGGAGCTTTGGTCTAAGAGTCAGGAACCTAAGGCAGTTCATTAGAGCACTTGGTGGCATCTACAAAAGTGTCAAATCAACAGCATGAAAGAATATATTAACTAATCTCTAAACTCTATGAAGGAAGGAACCATGTCTCCAGCTATAACACTGTCTGTTGAGGTGCCAAGCATACATCAGTTATGTAGTGAATACTGAATTAGTTAATGAACAGATGCTATACAGAAACAGCCAAGTCCTTTCATGGTGATTAACTGTTCCAAAAAAGTTCCCACCCATAAAGAAAATGTGAGTATGTGCTACAGCACAAAATCTTCTAATGTAAAAAGGTAAGTTGGAAGGGCGAGAGAACAGAGAAGAGTATTTCATCTTCTTTGCTTGGGTGTCTATCTTGGGTAGAAATGCTTTTAAAGTGTCCCTGCTTCTTCCTCCCTTCCTCTGCTTCTAAACGTAACAGGTTCAACAAGTTCTGTCAAAGTAACATTTATTCAGTGTAGCACTACTCTTTTAATCTCAGCACTCTCAGTTTATAAGATAAAGCAGAGTTTAAATGGAGATAATCAGGCCTCTTTTATTTTCATTATCATTATCAGGTGTAATCACATTTTTCTATCTCCCTGCATAATAGCTGAGGTTTCTATTCTGCACTAATTTATGCTAGAAGTATTATCACTAGTATATTAAAGAGCAAACTGGGATAAATTAATGATGCTGAGGCATATCAAACTGCTTAGGACTGTGTCAAGTCAAACCAAGGCTTATGTTTACATCATGATTCCCATGACAATAAAATTCTTTGGTTTCTTTTAAAACCCAAAGAAAAAATAACTAACTGAAATCGGTCCAGACAAATCACAGATATTGGAATTAGCAGAGAAGCACTTTTTAAAGCAGCTATGATAAATATGTTCAAGGATTTTGAAAAACATAAATATTATAAGTGAGCAGATAGGGGGTTCTCAGAAAATTAATGGAGTTCATATAAATTAACCCAATGGAAATTCTAGAACTGAAAAATATGATATCTGAAATGTTAAATTATCTTATGAGCGTAACAGACGACTGGTAACTGGAGAAGAAACAATCAGTGAACCTCAAGAGAGGAAAATATAAATTATAAAATTAAAGGACAGAGAGGGGGAAAAAAGCTTAAAAATGAACAGAGCTTAGGTGATTTGTGGGACATTATATAGTCTAACAGATATGTAATTGGAGTCTCAGAAGGAAGAGAAAACGATTGGCAGAGAAACAAATATTTGAAGAAATGGTGGCTTAAATTTCTTTTCCAAACTTGATTTTTAAAAAATCAATCTCTAGGGCTTCCCTGGTGGCGCAGGGGTTGGGAGTCCACCTGCCGAGGCAGGGGACGCGGGTTCGTGCCCCGGTCCGGGAGGATCCCACGTGCCGCGGAGCGGCTGGGCCCGTGAGCCATGGCCGCTGAGCCCGCGCGTCCGTAGCCTGTGCTCCGCAAGGGAGAGGCCACAACAGTGAGAGGCCCGCGTACCGCAAAAAAAAAAAAAAAAAAAAAAAATCAATCCCTAGAGGAAGCTGAATGAAACCCCAGCAGGCTAAACATAAAGAAAATGACATCTAGATACATCATAGTCAGATTCTTGAAAACCAAAGAAAAAAAGAGAAAAATCTTCGAGTAATTCAATGGAGAAAGAAGTCTTTTCAAATATTATACTGATAAGCACAGGGTATCCATATAGAAGAAGAAAATGAACCTCTACACCTAAATGTAACTATACACAATAATTAAACTTATCATCAATAACAGACCTAAGCATAAAAGTTAAATTATAAAGCTTCTTAAAAAATAGGAAAATTTCTACATGCCTTGGGTATGTAAAGATTGCTTACAAAGCAAGCCTTGTACAAGAATGTTCATGGAAGCTTTATTCATAATAGCCTAAAACTGGAAACCAAAAAAAAAAAAAAAGTGTCGATGAACAGTCTTATTTTTTTTTTTTTTTTTTTAGGCAGATAGATTTAAAAACAACAAACAAACCAGTGGTACATTCAATATATTTAAATCTAACAATAAAAAAGAAAAAGTACAAGTGCACATAGATAAATCCCAAAAACTTTATGCTGAAAGAAGCCAGAGACAAAAAAGTATGTACTATCTTACTCCAGAAATTTTAGAAAAAATAGGAAAAAATAATCTGTGGTTATAGAAATCAAACAGTAGTTGCCTCTGGGTGATAGAAAGACTGACCGCAAAGGAAGAAGAGGGAACTTTCTTAAGCAGCAGAAGTAGTCTATATCATTAAGGGTTCTGAATTACATAGATGCAAGCATCTGTCAAAACTTGTATAACTGCAAAATATCTGTGCATTTTACTATGTGTATATTTTATCTCATTTTTCACAAAGGAAAAACATTACAAATCAAACTCATCTTCTTCTTTAAGCCACATTATCCTCTCCTGACTTCCCCATTTATCTTAATGGCAGCTTTATTCTCAGTCAAAACAAAACTATTGTTATTTTTACACCTGTTACCCTTTCCTCCAATATTTCGCCATTTTCCAAATTCAAATAATACTATAGTGGTTACCATTTTTGTCCAATAGTTCACTTATAATCTCATTCATTTTGTGTACAAACCCATTGGATTTTATTTCCTTATCCACTGTGAGGAAACTAAGATTCAGAGAAATCAAGTCACAAATGGTCGGTCAGGAATCAGCATTTGAATTCATGTCTGCCTTTTAATTTTTGCCACCAGTACTTATTACAAAATCCCCCTCATGTCTCTCCCACTTTAAAGAAGTACCCTCAACCAAATATAATGTGGATTTTGTCCTCAAAGTAGCAAACAAATAACTGGCTAAGACCATCAAAGAGCCCCACGTTAGTAAAGCTGATAGTTATCCTCTAGCCCACGTCTTACTTGACCTCTTGTCTGCATTTATCACTGTTGACGTTTTTCCTACCTAAAGCATACTTCCTTTACTCCTTTTCCCCATGCAAAGTATCCTCCTGGTTTCCCTCCCTCTCCAGCCAACTCCTTCCCCAGTTCATCTGAGTACCCAACCAAGCCTATTCCGTAGTAGCATTCCTCGAAATGTGGTTATAGATGCTATGCTCCCTTCATGCTTCCTATCCCTAGATAATCTTATCCAAACAATAGGGTTTATCCCTCTCTCCATCCTCTTTCCCATCCTAAAGAAAGATGATTTCTTCACTTTCTGAGAGCAGAGTTTGATCATTTTACTTCTCTTCCCAAACATCTTCAACCCTCCCTCTCCACTGCCAGCCAAATGATTCCCCCTCTTGATATGAAAACAAGATCTTCCAAAATGTAGAAGCAACTCAGCTCTCTTAGCCCCGTATCACACTGCTCCTTTTTCTATCATCTATGACTCAATCACACAAGTTTCTGTACCTTTCTGTCATCCTTTTTACATTGTGCCATGACTTGTGCTATTTCGTCTGTCTAGGAAATCTCCCTAGACCCCCATTTTTGATAGTACAGAAGAATGGAGACGAGTCAAGAGGGCTTCAGAGGAAGGGGTATTCTTGGGGGGGAGCCAATTCTTCATAATTTATTTAATTGGAATGTTGAACAAAAATTGGATCTACTCCAAAGACAAGTAGAATATCTTCATCATATTTTTTTTAATCCAGACAGAACTTTTCATTCCTAATATCTAAAGAGATGGCAACTGAGATTTAAAAAAAAAAAAAAAAATCTCTACGGAATATGTTCTTGCCAGTAAAACAAAACCAAAACTACTAAAATGTTTTCTTGGGAAACAATTAGCTGCCCTATAATTACTCTGGGTATGACTTGTTCTAATCATTCCCCTGTTGCAAATTCCTCACATGGGTCTTTTTGCCTACAAGAGTGAATCCAAACTTGGAAGATTGAATGATGAGGTTTTTCCATTTTTGTTACCTAGTCACCTTAGCCTCATCCCCATGATTCACCTACATATTCTTTATGGTCCAACAGTAGCATTACTCTTATTTTTTATTCCATGCAATTTCCCCAGTAGGTGCCACTGCATGTGCTTTTCCCCTTTTCTGGAATGTCAGGACCCTCATTCTTTTCTGCCAGGCCAACAGATCTTTTCCTGAACTGAGCCACCTGAATTCACTGGTAGTTAGTTGTTTATTACACGTACTGTCCCATACTACATTCATTTGTTCACTTTTCTGACTTGCTTACTAGAATATGAGCTCGTATACTGCAGCCCCGATTACCCTGTAACCCCAGCAACTAGGACAATAGCTACACGTAGCAAATGTTCAATAAGAATTTCATTGAAATAATATGATCCACAGGTTCAAGAGAGCCTGGCAATCACATAGAAAAATGGCTAAAAGGCCCAAATTGATAGCTTGGCATATTTGTATCAAATCATGACTTACTGATTTTGTGACTCTGGAAAGTTAACTTCTGTCAGCCTCAATTTTATCATTTGGGGAAAAAAGGCAAACGGAGATAATAATACTCTGTGGAATAATCGTAAAGACATGAGATGATTTGTATAAAATGCATAGCATATTTTCTGTCATTTGGTGAACACTCAAACTACAGCTGTTATTATTTGTACTACTACAAAATTAACACCCCAAAATAGAGAGGAAACACTGAGGATCCATGATGCACCCGTGGAAAAAGAGCTCCGTGCGTTTCTATTATCACTGAGCTCTCAATGCTCATATATTCATGGTTCCTTGAGGTTGTTACAGTAAATTTAGTAGCTATCCAAGCCTCTAAAAATTTAGACTAACAGATGCCTAGTTTTTCTTTTCAAAGACCCTGCAAATATCCACTTCCTCTAGACAACCAAAAGTCGAAGACTGCCTTAATGTCACCACGAACAGGCACCAGTGTGAGAGGTCTAGCTATGGAACAGCATGTAGGAGAGAGGATAGAGAAATATGAAATAGATACAAAAACATACAGAATTCATGTAAATGGCCCAATAAAAAGTAGCAGTTTCTCCATAATTTTCAAGAAACAGCTGAGAGGGAAAGCAGTAGCTCAAAAAGTTGCATACTTTCAAGTTGGGTTTGATTCCCTCCCAAGTGACTTCTGTATGTATGCCTCAGCAATTGGGTGACTCAGGAGTTGTTTCTGAAGGGCTGGTAGTGGAATGCCTCTCAGCTTTGTGAATAGGTATAAAAATATCAAGGAATTTCATCCTCAAATGACATTTCTGAATTGATTTCCTACTAATAGCTACACCTGGCAAACTGTTCTGGGCCTCCTCACTGATTAAACCTCCTCCTCGTATCAAACTCTAGCTGAAAGTACAGATAACGATCCAGGATCGTGCGGGGGACATGTAGGTCATCCATCTCTCTAGGTGTCTGAGGCAGTACACTTGATTCTTCTTGGGTCACAGAAAAGCTATTTATTTAGGCTACAATGTCTCTGCTCTACACAGAAGCGCTTTCACTGAGATTCATTCGGAATGCTTGCCCCAGCATCTAGCAACTATCTCATCTGTGACTATTTGAAAGGTCACTAGATGAATGGCTTACTCCTCCCCGCCCTTTACCTCAGACCGGCTGCATTGGCTTTTCACCTTTTGTGATGACAAAAATAGTACTAAAAATCAAAGCCTTCTATCATTAAAATAACCAAGATTAATCAGAGCAGAATATAGTTATGGTAAAAATGCCCTTCATGAGGTACCAGCTGTTTGAGTGCCCTCATCATCAGTCTCTCCAAGCCTCTCTTTTTCTATAATTTGCTATTTTCCTTCCTTTTGGTGACAGGTTTTTGATAAGGTTGCCTGGATTGTTTGTTTCAACTGTGAACATGATTCCTACAGCATTCCTCAGCTCCAGAACCATGTTCCTCATGAAATCCTGCGACTAGGAAGCATAGCTTTATTAAGACTAAGGACTGGATTCAGTTATTTCAATTCAAGAGCCCCATCCTAATTTCCTTGCTTTCATTTCATCCTCTAGGCACCAAAATTATCTAGAAATGCTGACCTCCCCCAAATAAATTCAGCTGACCAGGCCGTTGCCCCAAATGCCAATGAAGCATATTCCCTTATATAAAGTAAAGGGGAAACAAGAGGCAGACAAGAGCGGGCAGATGTCTGAGCACAGGCACCGACACAGCAGCCTCGGCTCATAATCTGGAAAGTGCCCCTGAGGCAGGACCGCTTGCCTTCCCCTTTCTGTCACCAGAAGTCACAAGTCCTCTACCTCTGGTTTCAACATTCTAAAAAGAAAGCAAGGGGCTGGCGCTCTGAAGAGAAAACCCATCCTATTACAAAAAGTGAGTATATGTTTTCCCTACATACTTCTCAAATAATTAAATTTTCTATCATCCTCTGATTCGGTTTCTCAACACTGCCTGCATTACTACTGTCACTGAGGGGACTATGTTTAAAGTCTCTAGTATCACTTTCCCTAATAACATCAACCAATGTTGCCCGATTTGAGTTCTCTTCCTAATTCATTGGCAAAGTGATGTTTTAGTTAACAGCCTCCTTGGTCATAGTTCTCTGAAGTCAGCATTAATTAAAAAGAGGTCGGGACCATTTTGAGCCTCCTTGGTCTGGGTGAGCAAACAAACAAACAAAAAAATCTCTCATTTGTTTGGGATTGGATCTGGGACTTGCTGAGGAGATAATCAAATTTGAAAGAGACACTAAAAGGAAAGGAGGGGCTGCTGACCAAAGACAAGTACATCCATTTATTCTTCAGAACTTATTTCCTGACATCCCCAAATAGAGATGACTATTCTGTGTGTGTGTGTTCCACTCTATCTGAGGAAGTTTTAGAGCCAATTGTTAAACACACTATTAATAAAAAGTAAATTCTATAAAATTACACTTAAATAAATTATATTAAAAACTAAATTGAGATATGCTCAAACTTACAGTGGTTTCATTAGGGTTTTCCAAGTTTACAATGGTTGCAAAGGCCATACACATTCAGGAGAAACTGTACTTTGAATTTTGGTCCTTTCCTGGGCTAGAAATATGCACTATGACACTCTCTGCAGATCCCGTTCAGCTATATGACCTCAAGGGTAAACAACCTGTAGGCTTACAGCCATTCTGTACGCGTACAACCATTCTGTTTTTCACTTTCAGTACAGTATTCAATAAATTACATGAGATATTCAACACTTTATTATAAAATAGCCTTTATGTTAGATGATTTTGCTCAACTGTAGGCTAATATAAGTTTTCTGAGCACGTTTAAGGCAGGCTAGGCTAAGTGATGATGTTCGGTAGGTTAGGCGTACTAAACGCATTTTCGGCTGATGATTTTCGACTCACAATGGGTTTAGTGGGACATACCCCACCGTAAATCGAGGATGGTCTGAACAACGTCAGCACTGAGGGTTCAGCTATGATGCGGGCAGCTCGGCGCACCTGCCTTATGACTTTGCCTCTCTTCCCCTATATCCTTCTCATTGCCGCTGTAACCTTTGTTCCAAAAGGCAAGTCTGAAACATCAACACTCTTTAAAGGCTGTCAATCACAAGGAAAAGAATATTCTGACTCCTCACTGGGACCTAAAAGGTCCTTCCCAATCTGGCCTCTGCAGACCTCACCCCGTTCTAATCCTAAGAGACTAGGGCAGGTCCTGACATATGTCAGGATGCCTCATCCACTGACCATTCCGCTTCCTCGGCAGGGGACACTTCTCATTGCATACCCTGATGTTGCCTGGTTGACATCCATTTATTCTTCAGAACTTATTTCCTGACATCCCCAAAAAGAGATGACTATTTTTTTGTATGTGTGTTCCACTCTATCTAAGGAAGTTTTAGAGCCAACTGTTAAACACACTATTATTAAAAAGTAAATTCTATAAAATTACACTTAAATAAATTATATTAAAAACTAAATTGAGATATGCTCAAACTTACAGTGGTTTCATTAGGGTTTTCCAAGTTTACAATGGTTGCAAAGGCCATACACATTCAGGAGAAACTGTACTTTGAATTTTGGTCCTTTCCTGGGCTAGAAATATGCACTATGACACTCTCTGCAGATCCCGTTCAGCTATATGACCTCAAGGGTAAACAACCTGTAGGCTTACAGCCATTCTGTACGCGTACAACCATTCTGTTTTTCACTTTCAGTACAGTATTCAATAAATTACATGAGATATTCAACACTTTATTATAAAATAGCCTTTATGTTAGATGATTTTGCTCAACTGTAGGCTAATATAAGTTTTCTGAGCACGTTTAAGGCAGGCTAGGCTAAGTGATGATGTTCGGTAGGTTAGGCGTACTAAACGCATTTTCGGCTGATGATTTTCGACTCACAATGGGTTTAGTGGGACATACCCCACCGTAAATCGAGGATGGTCTGAACAACGTCAGCACTGAGGGTTCAGCTATGATGCGGGCAGCTCGGCGCACCTGCCTTATGACTTTGCCTCTCTTCCCCTATATCCTTCTCATTGCCGCTGTAACCTTTGTTCCAAAAGGCAAGTCTGAAACATCAACACTCTTTAAAGGCTGTCAATCACAAGGAAAAGAATATTCTGACTCCTCACTGGGACCTAAAAGGTCCTTCCCAATCTGGCCTCGGCAGACCTCACCCCGTTCTAATCCTAAGAGACTAGGGCAGGTCCTGACATATGTCAGGATGCCTCATCCACTGACCATTCCGCTTCCTCGGCAGGGGACACTTCTCATTGCATACCCTGATGTTGCCTGGTTGACATCCATTTATTCTTCAGAACTTATTTCCTGACATCCCCAAAAAGAGATGACTATTTTTTTGTATGTGTGTTCCACTCTATCTAAGGAAGTTTTAGAGCCAACTGTTAAACACACTATTATTAAAAAGTAAATTCTATAAAATTACACTTAAATAAATTATATTAAAAACTAAATTGAGAAATGCTCAAAGCTCATCACTTCCTAGATATTTTACTACATTTTACTATCATATGTGCTTTGAAGTTCTTTATTTCTATTTTATATGTATGTTGGAAATACTATAAGTGACATGCCACTGTGAATCCCTTTCCGTCTCTCTGATCAGTGACATCCTGTTAGTAGCTTGAAATCAGCCATGATGGAAATATTGACAAACCATGGAAATTGACAAATACTACACATCAGGGCTTTCTTGCTGTCACATTGATTGTCTAGACTTAAGAAAATGGTTGACAAAATGTTAATAATACAGATTAAATTTAAAATTCACCATGTCCCTAGATGTTGCATTATGAATAACACAAAAGAATTGAAAAGTCTCTCAGGATTGGAAAATTGTTATACAAATGAGAAAAGTTGCTCTGTCATTGATGACTAAGAGAAGGTACGTAAAGTTTAAAATAAAGAACATTGTATATTTTGTTATTATTATTTGTAAATTACATGCTATGCCTTCTTTAAATCAGTGATATTTATAATAAGCTTATGTATGTGTTTGCATTCATACTTCTACCCTCCCAGAAGGCTGGTTGTTAAATATTTCCTAGTATACCACTTCATGTGCTTATCTCCCCCAGGAGACTGGAAGTTTTAGTTTGTTTATTTGCTTTTTTTTTTTTTTTTTTTGCGGTAGGCGGGCCTCTCACTGCTGTGGCCTCTCCCGCCGCGGAGCACAGCCTCCAGTCGCGCAGGCTCAGCGGCCATGGCTCACGGGCCCAGCCGCTCCACGGCACGTGGGATCCTCCCGGACTGGGGCACGAACCCGTGTCCCCTGCATCGGCAGGCGGACCCCCAACCACTGCGCCACCAGGGAAGCCCCTGTTTATTTGCTTTTTAAGAGTTAGGAAAATGTCTGAATCATTGTCAAGTCTTCAGCACCTATTGGATACCCAGCAGTTACTTTATAAATGCTTGTTGACTTGTGTTAAAAGGAGGACGGTATTCCTGACTATTCAGGTTTGTAGGACCTCTCCAAGCTCAGAGAGACCGGCATGTTTCTCACCTGGCCAAGGTGACTGGGGAGAAATAGACTAATTATTCTGTCTAAATAGACAGGAACAGAGGAAGAAAAAGGGTGTCTGGCCAAAGCATCAACATTCCAGAATACATACCTATAATTCTTTCATTAATTTTATGTTTGAAAACTGTGTCATCAGAAGACCCACTGAATACAATGTATTGGTCTGATCGATTGAAATTGTTTTTAAGAGTCTGTAGTAAGTGCAGTTACGTCATGAGAAGCACGTTCTCCACCCATTCGCCCACACCCATAGGTTTATATACTACATACACGTAATGTTAATACTTTCTTAGGGGAAAAGAGCTGAAAACATATGCATGCCAAAACATAACCAGTAATGTTACTTAAAATCGTAAAAAACGTTCCCTTTAATTGCAGAATTCACATTGTAACTGTGTTTGTCCCCATTTGGCTTAGGACAGAAAACAGAAATCGCTCTTAGTAGAAAGGGAGTCAACCAAGAGCTTCAGGCACTTATATTATGGTTGAGGCATAGGGGAAGGATCATCCTATAAGCTGGGCCTTCAGGAATGATCCGGAACTTCGTAGAACTGACCTACTTGAGGGGCTTTCCTCTGCTACAAGCCACCACTTGGATTAGACTTATAGGGATGCCTGGATCAAGAAACGGCCACCGCCCTGAAAACCCACAAAATTTACAGAATGTTCACTAGTAAGGGCTACTATAAAATTTTACGTCTCCAGTTTCTGTAAACAGCCAAAAGAAGCAGGGAAATGACCTCTGCCTTACTTCCAAACGGCATAGATGTATACCTAACTGGCAGAATCGAGTTCACATCCAGAGTCATAGCTTCAAAGGAGAATGGAAAATGTGAATTTTAGATTTCCCAGTTCCACGGAATTGGAAAACACAATAGAAAGAGATGGGTTGGATGCTAAGTGTGAGCCAACAATAAACAACAAAAACCCCTAACTGGTCAGTTTCTGCTCTCAGCCAGATGGTTATGGAGACTATAACCTTCAAACTGTACAACAATACAACCAACCACTATGGCACTTATTTTTCCAAAGTGATGTTTGGCTGAAATAAAATAACTAATAGACTCTTTGCCTAGAAAAAAGTCTTAAAATATGATCATGATCATTGAAAATGTTGCATGCATTTTGTATTCTGCTTTTATTTTCACTTAAAATTGTCATAAGACTTCCACTGTATCAATAAAAAATTTTCGTAAACATTTGCAAAGGATACCTAACAGGCCATTCTCTGACTATCCTATATTATAATTAACCATTTGTCTTTTGCTAGTCATATAGGTAAGTTACAATTTTCCACAAATGCTAATGATTTTGTGAGCAACATCTTTGTGAGTCATATCTGCCATCCACTCCAATTATTTTGTTAGGATAGATTATCAGCCTTCTCTTAAAAAAAAAGGGGTCTTATTTACTGGCTCATCAAATCTAGAGCTTTTTATTTGTTCTGTAAATGGGACAAAAGTAGAACTACATTGTTTTAGAAGGAATAGGGGGGAAAGTCAGCAGTATATTATAAATAGCACAGCTTCTAAAGCACCTGGGACCTTGTTTAGAGACATGACATAAAAGCACAGATTGCAGTAAATGTTGATTCATTATGACTTGTGTTTTAGGCCCATAAGCTTGATGTAATAAATCGATATGTTTCTTATTTTAAATGATACTTAATCATTAGAAACTAGTACTGGAAAATACTATTGTTTATTTTCCTAAAGACAACACCTGTTTCTAATATTTTTAGTTTAAATCAAGTCACTAAGTATGTGCTTCCCCACCATGCAAAATTCTGGTGCCATCACAAATGTGTCAAATAATGTCCCTAAATTCCAAGAACTTACAGTGTTTTGGAGGAGCGAGCAAATTGCTTTATTGCTCTATTTTAAACCTGCATTTTGTTCTCAGTTTTTCTTTAAATCTGAGTGGGAATGGAGTTGGGTGAGAGCACAAAAGATTCCCTTTAGAATCTCTAGACTGTAACCTCCTCAAGGACTGGGGATTTATTTCAAATTTAAATTGGTATGTCTATTACTTAGTTTGCAACTTGATAAATATGGATTGGATAACTGAATGAACAGATGGGTAGTAAATAAATGAATCCACTCTGGCTGTATTCTCTATGACAGAAAATCAGTTCAGAAAATGGTCAAAGACCTACGTGGCTTAGTAACTAGACAAATTATACTGAACTTAGAGAACATTTAACAAGAACTTAACCGAAGTCTGTTATAAGCCCTGTACATGTTGTACTTCATTTACTATTCATAACTACTTTAAATGGTCAGTTCAATTACGTTTCCCAATTTATACATAAGAAAAATAGGGCTTATGATTGATTTACCCAAATTATGCAGTGAGTAAGAAGTGAAGTGGAGATTTCAAGCCCCACTATGTTCTTAATCAGTATACTAGGCTGTCTCCTACAGATTATATAACAAATATCAAGAGTGGATATGGGGCAAGATTTTATAGCAAGTCAATAAAACAGTGTTTAAATGCTATGACCTCCTGCATGTCTTTTCATGACAGAGTTACATCATTTTCAAGTCTCTATGTGTACTTTTGGTAGGAAGCCCACTATTACCATTTGAGGTCCTACCAACTTTGAACTTCCCCCAAATGTTAAAGGCATACTCTGTCCCAAAGTGTTCAGAACTTAAAGGAACACAAAGACAAGAGAAAACCCAGTTCTGTTGGTAATCACTGCCTTTGTCTCTAACTGGTACACCATGTTGCTGTTGAAATGGTATAGTTTTCTATCTGTCATGAGTGTCCACTCTGCAGTGATGCTTTGTTGATCTGAATACCTGCCAGCTTGAGAGGGTTGCTTCTCACTTGAGTCTGAGCTTATATCTCAGTGGTAGGCAGAATTCTAAATGGTTCCCCAAATGCCTGGCCCCTGATGTACCCATGCCTACCCTCCAGTTATTCAACTAACACTAATCTAGGTATTGCTGTGAAGGGATTTTGCAGATGTAATTAAGGTCCCCAGACAACTGACTTTAAGATTGAAAGAGAGCCAGGTAGAGCTGGACTAATCTCATGAGCCCTGTAAGTTTGAGTCTAGTGGTCAGAGATAAGTAAGTCAAAAAGATTAGAAGAATGAGAAATTCAATAGCAGGGAGATGAAGGTAGAAAGACACAGGGTATAGAATTCAGGGACCCTCCAGAAGCTGAGAGCAGCCCCCGCTGACAGCCAGCAGGGGACTGGGGAACTCAGTCCTACAGCCCCAAGAAACTGGATTCTGTCAAACACTGAATGGGCTTGGGTGCGGCCTCCTCTCCAGAGCCTCCAGAGAAGCCAGCTCCTGATTTTAGCTTTGTTATACCCTGAACAGAGAACCCAGCTATCAATACCAGACTGTGAGTTCTTAAATACACATTGATTCAAGCAGATAACTGTGTAGTATCTGTTACACAACAATAGAAAACCAATACAAGTTCTGTTGTTCGCACTCTAAGGCTGAGGATTTTTCTCCACAGTCCAAATGCTTGGTCCTGAGGGGCTTTTAGCATGAGTCACATTGAGGTCCAGAAACTCCCGTAGCCCATAAACCTTCAAGTTTTGCCCTGGGGCCAGGGTTCTTTCAGCATTCTTATTGAGTCCCCATTTTTCATTCACAAAAGCAAACTGCTCTTCACATCTGGGACAGAGCCTTATTGTCAAGTCACAACAAGTTCCAATGCAGTCTCTCTACTCAAGTCACTGGTTACCTATTGTAGATATTCAAAAGTGACCTTTCAATTTTTAAAAAAAAGTCATGTGACCTGAGATTGTCAACTGTAGGCAAAGAAGAATTTTACCCCAAGGTTTACCATTACCTGTGAATTCTTTTTGCTAACCGGAAAAGAAAACACACACACACACACACACACACACATACACACATATTCACACAGACTATGTTTCCTTTTCAGATTTTGTGTCAAAGCAAAATCAAAGTAACATGCAAAAGAGGCAAATGTACACTCAGAATACCACCTGGGAGTGCTAAGGTGGTAACTTGATGCTTTCCGAAATAAATAAATCAGGAATATTCATTTGAATCCTTCGTGATTGCCTTCTTTCCTTTTGTTTGGTATTTGCCCTTATTTTCCCTTTACCAGACAAATAATCTTAAAGTTTTAACCCACCAGCACTTTTATATATCTGTGCATTTCACAATAATATTTACTTTTAAAACATTTTGATAGTGAGATAAAAGAAAAGCCTGGAAGGAGAAGGTGAATTATATTAAACAGTGATTCATAAGGGTTGAACATCAATGAGAAGGGAACCAAATGCTATCTAGAGGTTACTCCACATCTCATCATCTTTTGAAATATGTTATCTTATACAAGAGAAAATAGACTTTATTCAGCTTTGCAGGTCTGTTGTTTTGGATTTATTTAAAAGAGCAGATAATTTCCTCCTCCAGTGCAAGGACTCGAAGAGTTATGGTGTAATAAACGCACCTTTAACACTGTCAACTGCTACCTCAGGGAAGTCCAATTTAAGAAGTCAAAGGCTCATTTAAACGTCCCCACAGTTTTCTGCAAGAGGTTGATCTTAAATTTTAGAAAAAGGAAGACTCATCTACATTTTAAGTTAGGCATACCTAAATTCATTTTAAAATCTGAGTGTACACATATTTTATTCTGTGTTTAATAAATAGACTCTAACCCTGCAGGTAAACCTATGATCCTTTGTTGAATTTTGTTTGTATCCAAATGTTTTAAAAAAAAAGTTCTGTTGAAAAGGATAACAGTAAAACTGAGTAGAAATTGTTGAGTTTTACCTTCTTACTTAAGCTTTTGGAAGAATAATATTAAAGATCACAAGGTTGTAACCCAGGCATCACTGCCCATCTGGTAGTGGTCTAATAACAAAAATATAAAGCATAGAATACAGCAAGAAATAAACATCTTTTTGAAAACTAACCTAGAAAATGCCATTTCAAATTATGATTGTAAATACATGCCCTTAAACAAGTAATTGTAAACAATTTATAAGACATAAAATTAAGATGTTAAGGTACAGTCATATAATAGAGAAAGAAGAGGCTGAAGAAATGTGCTTAACCTATACTAAACAGAGAACATCCTGTGAGATCAATATTGTAGTGGATCTCAACACTGCCTACACAGAAGAATCACCTACAGGGAGTTTCAAAAATGCCTATACCCGGCCAGCACCCTCAAAAGAGCTAATTTACTTGACCTAGAGCAGTGGTACTCCAAGTGCGATACCATCACCTGGGAACTTGTCAAAAATGCAGATTTTCAGGCCCACCCCAACTTAGTAAATCAGAAATTCTGGAGATGGAACCCAGCAATCTGGGTTATAACAGGTCCTCCAGTGATTCCGTTGCTTACAGATTTTGAGATTCATTGATCTAGAGCAAGGAGGCAGATAGGTCAGACCTTTATTGTTTGAAAGTTCTAGAGATGATTCTAATATACAGCCGAGATTGAAAACTCTGAGTTAAACATTAAAAATTTGGTATATATCAAAACTCAACAATAATGAAACAATGAAAACCTGATTTAAAAATGGGCAAAAGATCTCAACAGACGTCCCATCCAAGAAGATATACAGATGGCAAATGAACATATGAGAAGATGCTCCACGCCGTATCTCATCAAGGAATTGCAAATCAAAACAGTGAGATACCACTACACACCTATTAGAATGGTCACAATCTAGAGCACTGACAATACCAGTTCTGACAGGAAGCCGCATTCATTGCGTGTGAGAAGGCAGAATGGCGCAGCCACTTTGGAAGACAGTTTGGCAGTTTTTTACTAAGGTAAACAAACACTTACCATATGATCCTACAATTGTGCTCACTGGTATCTATCAGTTGAATCGAAAAAAATGTCCACACAAAACCTGCACTTGGAAATTTAGAGCAGCTTTATTCAGAATGCCAAAACTTGGAAGCAAGCAAGATGCCTTTCAGTAGGTGAATGAATAAATAAACTGGTATATCCATATAATGAATTATTATTCTAAAAGGAAATGAGTTATCAAGCTATGAAAAGATGTGGAAGAAGGAAGCTTAAATGTATATTACAAAGTGAGACAAGCTAATATGAAAAGGCCGTACATGGACTTCCCTGGTGGCGCAGTGGTTAAGAATCTGCCTGCCGATGCAGGGGACACAGGTTCGAGCCCTGGTCCGGGAAGAGCCCACATGCCGCAGAGCAACTAAGCCCGTGCGCCACAACTACTGAGCTTGCGCTCTAGAGCTCGCGAGCCACAACTACCGAGCATGCGTGCCACAACTACTGAGCCCGTGTGCCACAACTACTGAAGCCTGTGCACCTAGAGCCCGTGCTCCACAACAAGAGAAGCCACCGTAACAAGGAGTAGCCCCCGCTCGCCACAACTAGAGAAAGCCCACACGCAGCAACGAAGACCCAATGCAACCAAACAAATAAATAGGTGAATAAATAAATTAATTAATTTAAAAAAGAAAAAAGAAAAGAAAAGGCCGTATACTGTATGACTCCAATTATATGACATTCTGGAAAAGGAAAAACTATGGAGAGAGTAAAAGATTGGGAGTTGACAGTGGTTGGGGGAAGGAAGGGATGAATAAATGGAGCACAGAGGACTTTCAAGGCAGCGAATCTATTCTTTTTTTATTTTAATTTTTTAAGTTGTGGTTAAAACACACACATACACATATAACAGGACATGGTACTATAACAGTGAATTCATAGCATTACACATTTATCAAAATCTACAGAATGTATCAAACCAAGAGTGAACCCTCATGTAAACTATAGACTTGGGGTGATTATTATATATCAGTGTAGGTCCATCAGTTGATAAAAAATAATGTACCACTCAGGCACTAGATGTTGATAGTGGAGGAGACAGTACTTCTGTAGGGGTGGGGGGCATATGGGAACTCTCTGTAATTCCTATTCAATTTTAGTGTAAACCTAAAACTGATCTAAAAATAGTCTTATTAAAAAATTGGTAGATAACATTAAAGGATAAATTTCACAAAAAGTAAATCATATATAAAAATATAAAACAAACGGGTCAAAAATTTTAGTTAACTCATCAGTTGGTAAGGGTGCTAGAAACAAACGTTATAATAAGTTCAAAGGAGAATCCAAAGACCAAACATGCATGACCATCAGGAATGCTGAAATGAATTTGCTTAACAGAGGCAAAACAGGTTTTTTCCAACAATGCACAAGGAAAATCAATTGAACCTCTAGCTGGCAGAGTTTATCTTCATTTATATAGAAAAGAATTATACGAATTACTCTCTGGTTTTTACAAGTTAACTTCTAACTCTACAAAGTTGTGTAATAGCTTCAAGACAATGAAATACACAAACCCTAGAGAATCAGGTAATTCAGGGGGAGTGCTCTAAACAATACATAGTTCCCCTATTGAAGAAGTCTAATAATCTTTTGGTTCATATGAGAGTTGTATACAATTTTTCCTTACAGTTAAAAACAGATGGGAAAAAGGGCAAGGCGAAGCTTGGCCCCTTAGGAACATGGCCAGTTGAGACGACCAGGAGGTGATAAGTCCTGAAAGAGCAGAGGTTTGGAATTGAAACATCAGGTTCAACAGCATGCTTGTCCTTTGTCAAAGGGTGTTAAGTGTCACGTTGATAATTTTGTTATTCCTCTTATGGTAATGCTAAGTTGTTGGAGGTTTCCGGAAGGAGATGTGTACGCTTAATGCCCTGCTTTAGGGATACTAATCTAAAGTAATCTCTAAAATGGATTCAATGCCAGAAATGATTGAAAAGACTAATAGAAGCTGGTAAAATCATCCAGGATTAAGGTAAAATTTAAAGTTTTCTTATCCAGAGATTTCCCAAGAATTTCTTTGGACAGAGACACTAATCCAAACCCATTTTATTCTACAAAGCTCATAAAACCAGTGCTCTCTCTCTCTCTCTCTCTCTCTCTCTCTCTCTCTCTCCCCCTCCCTCCAGTGGCCATGCTCTACAGAAATACGTTGAAAGTAGAGAACATTTTTCTTTCCAGACAAGGTGGATAGTTATCTGGAGTGAAAAATTTCATTTTCTAGCATTTTTCATTGAAAGTATCACCTGATAATGACACTGAATAGAAAGTAACCATTAATCACATCTTTAATATACAATTCATCACTGTCTATCTTGCGCGGAGCAGAAGAACTAAAATTAATTAGTCAAACCAAACTCCATCACAACCAAATGCCTGGGAAGGGGTGGCGGGGAGAGGAAATCCTTTTAAATGGAGAAGATACATTTCCTTCTGCTGGCAGGACGATTGAGGCCTCCATGGTAACATTACTTTCTGTCATCATAGAAGGTGATTTTAACCTCCTCCCTTGCCCAGTTTGAGCAACTTCAAGTTTGTAAGAAATTCAAAGCTCTTAAATGTTACCTGAACAACAAGGGAAGGAGGTAGGTGAGTTGTCATTGCCCTTTCATTGCACAAAATTTTGTTAATGAAAGGCTTTTAGAAAACAAAGGCACATTTCAAATTGCAGCTGCTGCCTCTGTCCTTGTCACCCTGGTTCTCAACTGATAAGTTCACTCTGTCAGGTGACCCACTTAGAGGTGCCTAGTTCTAAAGCTCTAGGAGAGAAGGTGTCTGTGTGGTGGTGATTAGACGTAGAGGTTGGCTCTAAAGACTCCTGGTAATGAATAAGGCACAAGAGGAACTATTCACTCGTTGTTTATCATCCTCTGCTTTCTTGACTTATGTTGGTGCCATAAAAAGAAACCTGCTTCATTTCCCCAACTAGATTATAAACTCCTTGAAAATAACAGCCAGGTCTTATATTTTGTTAAGTCACTTTCCAAGTATGGGAGCTTCTGCATAACTGCTTGATAAATAATTGGATGTTTGGTTAGTTATAAACCATGGATTCTCTAGAAAGTTTAGGAGAGAAAAAAAAAAAAGGATTCTCTTAGGGGCTGAAAATGTCAAGGCACTTATTTCTAAACTCCTAATCTAGATTATAAACCATTATTATATTTTACATGGAGAGATGGGATTTGGCATTTCTGAGAGAAATGCTTTAAGACTTTCAGTGATTGCCGTTACAGTACATTATCTCCCCCTATAAGATTCAGGAAATTGAAAATTGATGAGAGTCAAGGCTGTGGCAAAATGAAAACGATCAAGCCACTGAGCTGTGGGTGCTGAGCCGCCGAGTCCTCTCCCTCACCGGGAAGAGGCTCCCACTCAGCCCAGCATCGCACACGCCACGCCCGGGCCTCCTCCAGCTTACAAAGCACTGCATGTTGGACACCTGTGTGCGTGGTCCTTGATCAAAACAATAACTTTAAATTCAACACTTTTTAAACGTACCGAGTAGCCTCATCTTCTCTATAGCTCCCAGCACGGTACCAGATAGATGATGGGGGCTCAATACATTTCGGTTGGATGAAATAACTTGTAGATCATTAGTCTCCAGGGCAGAGTGACCACACTTGAGAATAATGAAGAGGGGAAGGTAAGGGTCAAAAAAAGCAGAGGTGACGATGCCTGTGTCAGATATAGTATTCGTTTTCACATGAATCGAAGGAGCGCTTTAATATTTGAGTTCTGAGTTAGACACAGAAACTCAAAACACATGTATGTTTATTTTCTGCAAAAAAAAAAAAAATGAATGAAACAGAAGGATATTGAATACGTGTTAGCCTGAGAGCCAGTTACAACTGGAGAGGACAATTCATACTAGCAGCCAAAGAAAGAAGGAGCCAAAGGTCACCGGGGCTACCAGCCAAATCGGACTGGAGCATCCACACATTGTCTCAATCTCTAATTTATCAGTATGCGAACTGGTTTGCAGTCAATGTGCTGACAATTGCTGATGGCAATTTCAGCTCCTTCTGTTAGTGAGCTGTTTAGCTGGAGTTGGCTACTTGAACAACCCAGTGTCAAGACTTGACTTTGCATTTAAATGAGAGTTGGGAAAGATATTTTAGAATAATCGAGGGAAAAAAGCGGAGGGGCTCGGTTTCCTAAAAGGAAATAGACATATATGCTACTAATCCAGGATGTAATGAAGTGAAAAGAAATGGACCACGTAAGTTAGAAATGTCCAATGTAACAATAAAAAGAAGCTTTGTATATAAATAAAGACATAGTGATGACAATAAAATTCATGCCTCAATTTGAAACGCACACAGCTTGCAAAGTGCCATCACATATGGTATCTCATTTGATCCTCAAAGGTTATTATAAAATGTATTTGCACATTATACATATTCATATAATGGACTTTTAGGCACCAAAGCCAACTACATTTGAACAGAATCAGGCTATCATAGTTCTTATGAGCAATACTCTAAATGTCCATTGTTTCCCTTTTATTTATATCTTCTTTCTTAGATGTTCAAGCCCTACGAACCAATTCTTCTTAGAACCCATTGATAAATTTATAGGTTGCTGTTACAAGTTGAATTGTATTCCTCAAAAATGCAAAATCCTAAACATATGCATTCAGAATGTAACCCTATTTGGAATTAGGGTCATTGCTGATGTAGGTAGTTAAGATGAGGTGATTAAGGTGAACCTTAATCCCATATGACCCTGTCCTTATAAAAAGGAGAAATGTGGACACAGAGACAGGCACACAGGGAGAATGCCACGTGAAGACAAAAGGCAGAGATCGGGGATGCTTCCGCAAATCAAGGAACGCCAGAGATTGTCAGCAAACCATGAAAAGCTAGGGGAAGGCATGGAAGAGATTTTCCCTCACAGCCTTCAGAAAGAACCAACACTGCCGATACCTTGATCCAGCACATTTAGCCTCCAGAACTATGACATGATAAATTTCTGTTGTTTAAGCCAGCCTATTTGTGGTACTTTGTTACAGCAGCCCGAGCAAATTCATACAGTGCCATCATGCTTGTTCCTCTAAGAATGGAGACATGTCTAAGGGTATAGGGTCATGGGTCTTTAGCACAGCTTGCCAAGGAAAACCCTTCATCATCCAATAGCAACAGCTCAGATGTCCTAAGCGCTTTCAACCTGCAGTCAAGAAGAACAACTTGTGGAAAGCTGAGGTGTCCAGCTAGCTCCTCATATATACTGAGCTGAGACCTCCTCCCCATGTTCTCTGCAGGAAGGGCTGTTGGCCAAGAGAATTGTCAGAAAGGAGGTTGCCTTCTAGCTTTACCTATTACCAGGGATGTGTTCTTGGACAGACTACTTAACTTTCCCATTTATAAAGTGAGGATGAGGAAACGTCGCTCACTAGGTTGTTGTGAGGTGTAAATGAGTTAATGTCCATCACCCTTCCCAGACATTTTCTCTTGACATTTTCTCTTCAGTGTTGAAAGCTCCTGAAGAAACCAGGGAGAAAGAATATAAATACCACATTTTTCCAGCCTCAGAGACTATATCCCCAGATTGTGATTCTTGGTTCTTTCTTTGTCTCTTTCCACTTAATAAAACACCATACAATTTGCTTCTATAATATCCATTTGCTTGCTCTTTCTCTTAATTTCTATACCCCCTTTACCATGTAATACCCACAACTTTGTCCTCCTGACTTTCTCTTATCTGAGGCAAAAAACCACGTGCATTGTCTCCCCTTTACTCATCCTTATCTGGGAAAAGTACTTTTCCCCTGTCCACTGGTGGCTTCAGAATTTCTATATAGGATGGCTTAGAGGCAATAATTTTGTTGGAAATGTGTGCCAAAAGACAGATCTTGAGTCTGCATTTGCAGAGTAGGTGCTGCGTTTTTGTTTAGGGTTGTTTTATTTTGGGGTGGCTTGGGAAGAGGAGATGTGCTAATTAGCTTATGCATAATGTAAAGCCCCATATGCTAGATGTTCTGGTTTTCCAGCCTAGATCTTATCTCCACCCTCTCCATCCTACTCTGTGCCCCGAGAGGGAAATCTCTATGGACTGTTTACCCAAGCTCTCTTGTCCTCCTGCCAGGAGAGCCTAGGGTTGGAACAGAGAGAAATAGGGGTATTGACACACCCCATTTCCAGGTCCCTCCATGCAAGGCTATGGTTTTGACAGCAGCTACATTTCTCCTAAGACTATAGCTTCTTTCCAGCAACTCTTCTCCTAATGCTATAGCCCTTACCGAATTCCAGTGATAACAAATTCCAGTAATACCATTCCTTCCCCTCCCTCTCCAGGATCAGGGGTAGTAACATAAACAAGTGTAACAGTCATTCTTCAATACATCCATCCCTTAAAAATTGGGGGACTTGCACTATTGCTCCCTGGGAGTTTCATTATCCTTTAACCCCTCTCACACCTCTGTAAATAGTCCATTCATTAAAACTCTCTTCAATTACACCCACTGAGGTGCCATTTATTTACTGTCAGGACTTTGGTCATCCTGGCACTGCCATCTCTCTCCCTAAGAACATCATACAAGTATAATGGGTACATCGTTGATAAGGAATTTCTATTTTATCCCAGTTCATCTATATCCTGAAGAATTTCAGTGATGCTTTCAATCACAACTACCAGCTATCTGTTATTAGGTTATCATGCATCTCTTATATTCTTCAACTTCTCTTTCCCTTTTTCCTGTCTTCATCTTTAAACCTGTCATCTGTGAAGGCAATCTGGGCCAGTGGAAGGAGGTGGGACCATAGTCAGCCAACTGGTCAGGCTTGGAATCAGACGTTCAGCTATTATGGGTATTATAAGTCTATGAGTACTGCAATCTTGAGCAAAACATGAATCTTCCATCAGTCTTATGCGCATAACACCCACAAATTAATGATAAAGAAGAAATAGAATAATGCAAGTGAAGGAAATAACACATAGTAGTGGACTGACCGTTGTTACCACCTTCCTATATATAGTTCCGTATTGTCTGAGGCTTCTTACAGACAGTGCTGTTCTCACCTGCAAAATGCCCTGAGACTTGCATTTCCTTCCCTATCAATGCATTAAGCATGGGGTTTGGGGTCTACTTGGAATAAAATGCCACACTTCTTCCATCAGTTTATCTTCTCCACCATCTCTTGGCATTAGTCATGATTTCCTTTTCTCTACTACATAATCAGTTGTAATAATCATTCTGTGATGCTTCCATCCCTTGGAGAAGTGGCGCTTTCCCAGCCAAGGACCATCTCTTTCCAACCACTTTGTTTGAATAACGCTGGTTTTGCAGGCTGCTCCTGAAACAAACACGGCGATTACTTTTTTAGTTACTATCAGTTACCGCTCACCATCTTTCTCATCACTGTTGACCCTATCAGTCAGTCAGTCAAGAATTACTCCTTGCACTCCTCCCACGTGTGACTCGACTTTCTCCCCTGGAGAGGGGTCTAGGATAAAGACAATTTTCCCAGCAGTTCTCAAAACTCTCTGAGAACTCAGTAACTAGGTCAGCAAACCCAAGAGCAACTTTCCTTTTCAAGGGATTGTTCATGCTCTTGGTTTCCTGTGCAGAGAAGCCTGCTTTTGGATTATTTTCTGCTTCTCTCTTTGATAACTTTTGACCATGTCCTTGCTCCTTTCCCCGCACTTCTCTTGTTCCCCAAACTGACCTATAAAGAACTCCTCTGTTAGCCACAATTATTCTTTCAGGATCATCTTTCCAGATCCTCTTTTTATTATGTAAGCCTGTTAGTGCCTTCTTTTCTTCTCCCACACTCGAAAATGCCTACAAATCATGATTTTATTTGGGCTTGGCCTGATTGTTCATTTATTTATTTATTTTCTCAGATCTCCTTAATTCCTAACCTACAAATTCATTTATTTGTTCTTTGAATTTTATTGTTTTCAGTCTTATGTTTTCAGTTCATTTTTATATTCTCTGGGATGGCAGAGAGAAGAATCACAGGCTTTGTATCTAGCAGTTCATGATATTAATCTCAGCTTGACCACAAAACTTCAGTTTCTTCCTCAGTAAGAGGAGGTAACAGTATCCACCACAGTTTTAAGGATGATCACACTTTAAAAGCCTGTCGTAATGCCTGGTACATTGTGTCCTCTCAACAAATGTTAGTTTTTGTACTTCTTCTTCATTAAACTCAAATATCAGGAGATATTTATCATTCACTGTGGTTTTAGTGTTTTCCCTGAAAATTCATGCTATAGATCTAATTTAGCACATGTCACCAGTTGGACAGATTGAATGGGGTGGACAGATCTCCCTCTTCTGATTATTTTTCATATATTTCTAAATCTTTCATGTTCTAATAGGAATTTATTTATCTTTTTCTTCGTGCCACAACAAATCCGTTGAGATTTTTTTTTTTTTTTTTTCCGGTACGCGGGCCTCTCACTGTTGTGGCCTCTCCCGTTGCGGAGCACAGGCTCCGGACGCGCAGGCTCAGCGGCCATGGCTCACGGGCCCAGCCGCTCCGCGGCATGTGGGATCTTCCCGGACCGGGGCACGAACCCGCGTCCCCTGCATCGGCAGGCGGACTCTCAACCACTGCGCCACCAGGGAAGCCCTCGTTGAGATTCTGAGTAATTAATTTTGGTCATTATTACAGAATGATAGATACTATTTTGTCTCCTATTTTACCATCTAGTTTCTTCCCTAGAGACAAAGTACCTAACGTCTACTGGTTCACACCATGTTTTGTTGATTTTGTTCCATAGTGTTAGCATATTTATCTAAATAAGCACCTTAAAATCTGTATGAGCTGATCAATTTAACCGAAGAGTAAAAATTTGGTTACTTCTGATTCTATTAGTTTTATAAAATTATTTACAAAGGATAGTGCTTCTTTCTGTAATGAGTTTCCCTACTCTTCAATAGAGTTGATCACCTTCCTTGTTTGTGTGTGTGTGTATGTGTGCTATGCATAGGAGACAGCTGAGTGGTAATGGTCACCCATTTATATGGTATGATATGCTATATAACATTATATAGTATATAAATTATACTATTATATAATGTAAATGATCTAAGGCTTATTATGATTCATCATCCAATTAAGATATCCTTTATTTTAAAAATCTACATGATGAGTATTAAATGGAAAGGAAAGCCTGTCTCTGGATGGCTTTCTCCTTCTACAGATCGAGCTGTTTGACAGCTATACACGTCCCTAATGCACTCCCCATTGCTAGCTGGGGAAAAATTGTACTTGAACTCTTCTCTCTCAGAATTCCCTACTAAGCAACATTTTAATAAATATCTGAAATGAAAGACCGAGGCACGTGATATCTGTGGGATAAATGTTCCAGGCAGAGGCAAGGAAAAGTACAAGTGCCCTAGGTTGACAGTATGCCTGGCAAGTTTAAGGAACAAAGGTGTCAGTTTTTCTGAAGTGTACAAAGGAGAGGAAAATAAGGTAATGGGGGTATTGGGCTTTAGAGAAGGGTGAAGATGCTGTAGGGTCTTGTAGGTCACTGTAAGGATTTTGGCTTATACAGTGTGAGATGAAAGCTACTGGAGCATAATGAGTAGAGAACTTTCATGAGCCATGATCTGACCTTGTTTTAACAGTACTATTCCAGCTGCCGGGTGAATTGTTCACAGAGACGAAGTGTGGAAGCAGGGAGAACTGTTAGACAGAGCTTGTAATGATGTGTGTGAGAGATGATACTGGCTGCAACCTGGGTAGGAGGAGTGGATGTGGCGAAAAGCTTTCAGACTATGAGAATACGTTGAGGTTTGTAAAGCCAATAGGATTTGCAGACAGGTTGTCTGTGCGACAGGTAACACCAGCTTTTTGAGGAGTTGCCATTAACGGAAAAGAGCGAAGAGGCAGTGAGAGTACATTTGAGGTGCATGATTATTAGAAGTCAGAGTGGAGGAGAGAAGGCAGCAGGAGCCTGGAGGACTGGGGACAGTTACGGGATGGAGGTCGCTATTGGGAGGCATCAGCCCCTAGACGGTAATGAAAGACGTGAGAATGAGGTCTGAGAGAAAAGGGGAAATCAACAACGGAGACTGAAATAGAGTGATCGGTGAAGTGAAAGAAGAAGAGAGGATTTTTTTAAGATGGAAGAAATTGCAGAATGTTTATATGGTGATGATAATAATCCAAGAGAAGGGAGAAATTGATCGTGCAGAGGAGAAACAGGACAATTACTGGAGTGATCAACTTGAGTAGCAAAAGGTAAACAGATCCAGTGCTCGGGGAGAGAGCTGGCCTCAGAGAGCAGCTCACCCCCCACCCCGTAACAGGACGTGGTCACAGGTGAGGTTAAGTAGATGCAATGGTGGGAGGCTGCAGGAGTTCTCTTCCGACTGTCTGCATTGTCCCAGCAAAACAGGAAGCCAGGCCACCAGCTGTGTTAGAGGGTGAGGGAAGAGGTGTTGGAGAGTGAGTAGGTTTACAGTGTCACCTAGAAGGAGGATGAATGACCAACAGAAATGTTTGTATGATTGCTTGTTACTGTTGTAGGTTAACTTAAGGACAGAAGTTTAGTTGTCATGAATTTAATGTGCAACCAGTGATGGTGGGCTTTTCTCCGCCCACATTTGGCTGCACAACCTCAGGTATGAAGATGTGAAGCGTGGATGCGTGCACAGAGGAGGCTTAGCTAGGAAGTATGATGATGTAAAAAGGGCTCAGGAGTCGAAGTGTCAGTGACGGAGTGATTATATAGGAGGGCTCTGGAGGCCAGGAGCACACACAAGGTGTAGGATCGATGGATTTTAGGGTAAGTAGGGTTCAATAAACTGTTCGAATTGGGGCATCTCACACTAGTCTGGTTCTTCTGAAGTAAACAGATTTATTTTGTTTCGTTCTGGTTTTTTTCTCTGCAAGGACTATTTCCTGTGTATGCCTTGCCCATCCCTGTTCTTTTTCTCAAGCTGTATTTTAGCACATGCAAAATGTGGTTTTTCTTTTAAAATGTCTCCTTATTTCTTCTGAAATATTTCACTACTTTTTTGTTTTCTTTCAGTGCTGTCCTATAGAACTTCCTGTGCTGATGAAAATGTTCTGTATCTGCATTATTCAATAAAATAGCCACTGGCCACCTGTGGCTGCTTATCACTTGAAATGTGAATAGTGTGACTAAAGAAATAAATTTTCAATTTTATTTAATTAGAATGAATGTAAATTTAAATAGCCACATGTGGCTAGTGGCCAATCTATTGGAGAGCACAGTGAGCCCAAGAGCTATCTTTATTATCATTTGATGACAAAAAATGTCATTGGCATTAAAATATTTTTTCTGGTTTCCGAGAAATCTCTTTCGTTTCTGCCTTCTAAATTTGGTTCTAGTGCAACTGCCTCTTTTTTTCCCCATTCAGTCAAAAAACATTTATGGAACCTCAGCTGTATTGCTGGGACCAGTGAGAGGTATTGCTGATTTAAGAATGTTTGTCCTCAAGTAAGGAGGAGATGGGTAAAGAAATCAATGACAATAATGGAGGGTCCTCAAAAAACTAAAAGTACAGTTGCCATATAATCCTGCAATCCTACTCCTGGGAATATAGCCAGAGAAAACTCTAATTTGAAAAGATACATGCACCCCTACGTTCACTGCAGCACTATTCACAATAGCCAAGACATGGAAGCGACCTAAATGTCCATCAAAAGATGAATGGATAAAGAAGAGGTGGTATACATGTATATACAATGGAATATTACTCAGCCATAAAAAAGAACGAATTAATACCATTTGCAGCAACACAAGATTATCATACTAAGTGAAGTAAGTCAGAAAGAGAAAGACAAACACCATATGAGATCATTCATATGTGGAATCTAAAATACCACACAAATGAACTTATCTATGAAACAGAAACAGACCCACAGATATAGAGAACAGACTTGTGGTTGCCAAGGGGGAGGGTGGGGGACAGGGAAGGACTGGGAGTTTGGGGTTAGCAGATGCAAACTATTATATACAGAATGGATAAACAAGGTCCTACCGTACAGCACAGGGAACTATATTCAATATCCTATGATAAACCATAAGGGAAAAGAATATGAAAAAGAATATACATATGTATATACATATATATATAACTGAATCACTTTTCTGTACAGCAGACATTAACTCACCATTGTAAATCAACTATATTTATTTTAAAATAAATTTTAAAACTCAATGACATTACTATAAAATTGCAGTACAATGTGCCACAAGCTACGATCAACAAAAGTGTGAGGGGTGGTAGGCACACCACGGGGGATGGACAAAAGGAATAGATTCTTCAGCGCCCTACCAACTGCGGTTTGAATCCTGGCTTTGGCCCTTCCTTAGTGAGTAACCCGTCTCACAAAGTAGTTTGTAAGAACTTTAAAAATTGGGGCATGTGTAAAGTGCTCAGCACACTGCCTGCCTTTATATAAAACTAATTTCCTCTTGGGCAAAATGCATAATTTTTTTTCATTACAAAGTTTGCCTGTGAGTTTTTTTAAATTGAAAATTATGCTATCCTTCTTCTCCACTGTCAGGACAGTATTTCTGAGCGTACCTCCTATTCAGCTGATTTCTTGAGGCACATGTGCAGCATGACCCTGACGGTCTCTGTGCCCACCCACTCTTACCTGCGTCTAGCCTGAAACGGAGATGCTCTGTCACCACACATCACTATAATATATTAAAGGTAGTTATCACCCAATCTGCTATTTCTCTCGAACACTTACTGGGTCCAAGAATTTATTTGAAAATATTTGGTGTCTTTTGTCCAGAAGAATTATAAAATGCTGGAAACTTGGAGATATAAGCAGAGCCCCTATTCCTGCCGTGAAATCATCAGATCTCTGCTTGACAGAGGAGCTCTCTCACAGGGAGGCAGCTTGACTCACAGGGAACTCACTCCCTACGAAGCAGTTCAACTCATTATAAGGATTTTCATCAACAGGAAGTTTATTTTTCTGTAGAAATGTAATCTACTGACCTCTGGGTCCCTCCATCAGTCCCCGTTGTATCCTCCACCTTTCTTTTTTCTTTTAATTAATTAATTTGTTTGTTTATTTATTTTTGGCTGCGTTGGGTCTTCGTTGCTGCGTGCGGGCTTTCTCTAGCTGCGGCGAGCGGAGGCTACTCTTCCTTGCGGTGTACGGGCTTCTCATTGCGGTGGCTTGTCTTGTTGCGGAGCACCGGCTCTAGGCGCTCAGGATTCAGTAGTTGCGGCACAGGGGCTCAGTAGTTGTGGTGCACGGGGTTAGTTGCCCTGCGGCATGCGGGATCTTCCCGGATCAGGGGTCAAACCCGTGTCCCCTGCATTGGCAGGAAGATTCTTAACCGCTGCGCCACCAGGGAAGCCCTGTGTCCTCCACCTTTCTGAAGTGGCATTCCACTTGGGAGAGACATGGGGTGGGCTTACAAGTAGGGCTAAGATTACACAACACCTAAAACCTTTCTTATCTAAGCAGTATCCAGCTAGGAGTCACCCATACTTATGATGTACACATTGTCCACTAGATGAGTCCTGTTGAAAAGTGTCAGAACCATCAGTCTAGGATAGAACGGAAGAAATCTAATTCTTTGAATTTGAAATGACAACCTTTCACATTTTCACATATTTATATAGCCCATCCCCCAGAAGTCTTTCCGATTCCAGCCTAAATATCTCTGATTCCTTCATCTGTCCTTTATGTCCTAATTTCAAGTTTCCTCATCCTTCTCCCTCCTTGGGACCTGTTGCCAAGGTCCCTCGCTAAGGGGTCATATGTGGATTCTGTTGACTCATATCTGAACATCTAGTTGGATGGCTTCTCGGTGTGCTGGCTGGATTCTTGGGTCTCACAGTGATACTGAAGTTGAAGAATCTTTCTTTCCTATTTACCTTTGAGGAGGTACAATACCTGGCTATACCTTGGGTTCCCTGACTTCTGGTCCATAGTTTTGCTTTTCAGTGTCTGATATGAGGACATGAAGTGGCGAGAGGGGTTGCTGAGAGTAAAGAAGAAGAGGAGACAAACCTCCATCCCCCATCGCAGTTAGACTTTCTTGCGACATTCACCCTCTTTGACAAACGAAACACAAAAATTTGTGTTCCTATCTTTTTTTTTTTGCGGTACGCGGGCCTCTCACTGTCGCGGCCTCTCCCGTTGCGGAGCACAGGCTCAGCGGCCATGGCTCACGGGCCCAGCCGCTCCGCGGCATGTGGGATCTTCCCGGACCGGGGCGCGAACCCGCGTCCCCTGCGTCGGCAGGCGGACTCTCAACCACTGCGCCACCAGGGAAGCCCTGTGTTCCTATCTTGATCTGCTTTAGTTCAAATATGCCATTCTTCTTATTGCCACCAACATAACAGACAGATCCACGGAGAGATCCACAGATAGATAGACATTCAATAGATAGATAATTGATAGATAGATAGATGATAGGTTGATAGATATAAGTGTGCGTGTGTGTGTGTGATTATCACTCTAGTTCTAGTTCTCTTGTTCTTTTGCTCTTGTTTCGTTTTGCAGCTTTTTTCCATCGCCACCCAGCACCCTTTCTATTTTCCCACTCTCTTGTTTTGCCACACACTTTCTCTTCCCCATCACCCATCCTAAAAATGGCCCCATCTCTAGGGGGAACAGTAATGCCCAGAACAATGCAAAGTATATTTCCAGGGGGACAACAGCAACTTGATGGGCCTCATTGCGGGGCAAGGTCAGAAGAGATGGGAGGCAATTTGTGTTCCAGCAAATATCAGTCTGTCAGGTCCTTGCCGCTGTCTTAAAAATAGCTCCCACATCTCAGGACATATTTTAGAGCTAAGTTCAAAGCACATTTGCTTGTTCAGAGCATCTTATGCTGAAAATGCTGGGCTTGTGGAAAGCTAAGTTGGGGGTATTTATTTGTAACTTGCAGTCACTCCAGAATTCCCTCCGGGAATTCTTTGCAACAATTTAAGCTCAAATGTAGAGCACACAGAAAAGTCTGTGCTTTTCCCCACTCTCACAGGATTTGTCTTGTACCACCTCCTCACATGGATAACAAGTAGAAGAGAAGATGAATTAGGAGCCAAAATCTGCACTTTTATCAATTAGGAGCGAAAATCTGCACTTTTATCAGTAACTCTAAGAGACTTTCTCAGTCAGTGTCACAAGTTAGTACATTGAAACCAAGCCTCTGCCCCTAAATTATTCTATTCCCACCCATCTTTTTCTCCTTGGGGGTACTTTTTATACCAGGATTATTAACACATTATATATGAGGAAAAACTGTTGAATGTCACGTTAAAAAAAGCAACTTAGTTGTGCTTGTTTGTTTGGAGTTTTAAGAAACATGTAACACCTTCTACTGCTCTGATGTTTACATCAAAAACACATAAATTCTATTTATACATCAAATGACTATAAATGTTACAGCTTTGCTTTGGCGTCTGCTAAAGCAAGAAAAAGACTGGTACGGAGAGAGAGACAAAGACTCAGTGACATAGAGACAGGCACATAAGAACGGGCAGAATACAAAGGCAGACGAAAGACAAGGTGAAGACACAGAGGGACAGATACCCCACAGCTGGGGTCAATGACATCCTCTTTACCTCACTCTCAAGGTACTGGATTCAAAATTAAACATGAGCATGTCTCCCTAAGCAGTCCTGAATGGTGTAAGTCGCCATACAATGACATGAGGTTATTTTTGTCAGTGTCAGTATGATTGTCCTTGCTTAAGAGTCAAACAGGTCAGATCTGAGCATGAAGTTGCTGGACTCAGGTGTGAGGCAGTCAGGGATGGGTGGGGAGTAGGGCAGGATGCAGAAGTAGTGAGTGAATCAGCACTGCGGATTGTTGCATTTATGGCGATAATGATATTGGACAGTCTTCCTACGTAATGAGCATTGTATTTTCCTTGCAGCTCCTCAGACGTCACAAGAAACCTACAGGGACAACGCTTTTCACCTCAACAAAGCAGTATGGCCTAGTGACTATAAATGCAAGTTCTGGGTATAAACTGCCTGGGTTCAAATCTGAAGTGCACCACCTACCAGCTATACAATTCTGGACACAATTTTTAACCTCCATGGATATGTTAGTTTCTTATTGCCAAAGTAACAAATTATCACAACCTTGGCTTTAAATACACACAAATGGGTTATCTTGCAGTCTGGAGGCCGCACTCCCTCTGGAGGCACCAGTAGAGAATGTGTTTCCCTATCTTTTCCAGCTTCCAAGGCCTCCCACATTCCTTGGCTCACGGTCCCTCTCCCTCTTCAAAGCCAGCAGCAGAGCATCTTTTCTCCTCTCGGACCTTGTGCCACCCTCTCAGAAGAATATTTTGGATAATCCAGGATAATCTTCCCATCTCTTGATGCTTACTGTTATCACATCTGCAAAATCTCTTTTGCCGTGTGAGGTAACCTATTCACAGGTTCTGAGAATTACAGTAAAAACATCTTTAGGGCTTCCCTGGTGGCGCAGTGGTTGAGAGCCCGCCTGCCGAGGCAGGGGACACGGGTTCGTGCCCCGGTCTGGGAAGATCTCACATGCCGCGGAGCGGCTGGGCCCGTGAGCCATGGCCGCTGAGCCTGCGCGTCCGGAGCCTGTGCTCCGCAAGGGGAGAGGCCACAACAGTGAGAGGCCCGTGTACCAAAAAAAAAAAAAAAAAATATATATATATATATATATTTAGGGGGCCATTATTCTGTCTACATTAATGGGTAAACCAGGGAAAAAATTGTACTTACCTCATGAAAGTGCTATGAGAAACACAAATAAAACACTGAGAAGAGCTCCTTTTTTATTAATGGTCACGGCCATTAACGCCTACTTAGCAGAACAGGGAGTGGAGGATGGGAAATGAACTGGATGGAGGAGGGGGTGGAGTTTGCTCAGAGGCAGGGCAGCTCTGAAGCTCTCTACAGCCCTGGCTGGTTTCACTGCTACAAAACCTGCTTGGAATTAGGAAAAGAAGACACGTAACTTTTGATGTTTCTGTATGTGAAAACACTGATACCATGAGTAATTCCAGAGCAGAACTGAAAAGGGTGGAGGGATCTTAGAACTCTAACCTAAATGTCTAAATGTTACACAGGAGATACGTGTCTCAGATGCAGAGAGAGAGAGAGCTGTCCAAAGACACACAGTGGCAGAGCTGAAATGAAAACCCAGGGCTCCAAGACACCTGCCAGGTGTTCTTTCTACCACGTTTGATTCCACTTAAGGAAGACTCAACGGTCCAACTAGTGTTTTCCAACTGGCTTCCAAATGCCACGTGGTACAAGGAAATAGAATTTAATTTGTAGACTACCTGAGTTGAAAACACTGTCTCTCCTAAATGTAATGTCGTATTCTGGATTAGATCCTGGAACAGAAATATGATAATAGTGGAAAGAAACTGGTGGAATCAGAATAAAGTTGGTTTCTTAGTTTTGACAAACATACAATGGTAATGCAAGACATCAACAATGAGGAAAACTGAGTGAGGAAGATAAGGCAACTCTCTGTACCCTCTTTGCAACTCTTCTGTACATCTAAAGTTATTCTTACATGTAACATTTTTTTTAATATGATTTTTTTTCTTTTACTGTGATAATGCGTATTTCCTTAAAGAATGCCTTTTGTTGTGTAGTATAAGGTCCTGACATCGTTCTTCTTCTCTCAGTCCCATTGTCCTTACTTGCCCCTCTGCCAATAATGCTCTTCCTCCGGCAGTGACATGGCTTGTCCCATCACTGTCCTCAGGACTTTCTGCCCACATCACATTCTCAGTGAATCTTCCCAGTTGCGATGGATGAGAGAGAGAAAGAGAGAGAGGAGAGAGAGAGGAAGGAAGGGAGGAAGAAAGGAAGGAAGGAAGGGAGGGAGAGAGGGAGGGAGGGAGGGAGGGAGGGAGGGAGGGAGGGAGAAAATCTTCCTCACTCCTGAGACCGGAAAGAAAGCCCCTGAAATTTCCTCTCTCTCTTCCCTGCTTTATCTTTCTGCTTAGCACTCACTACTATTAAACACACCGTGCATCACGCCAATTTATCTTACATGTTGTCCACCTCCACTAGCACACAGGCTAGGATTTTTTATTTTTGTATATTTTGTTCACTGCTGTAACCCTAGCAACCGGAATAGTGCTTGGTAGACAGAAAGCACTTCATAAATATTTGTTGAATGAATGAATGAATGAACAATTATAATAACCCTGCAGGTTGAGTGATGTATAGTGCCTGACCCACAGCAGACACTTAACCAACATCCAGTTTAAATACAAGGAATCTGTGGCACAAGGAGATCAGATCACATACCCAGAAGTCACACAGTTTACAGGTGCAGGTCTGAGATCACAGGGCAGGCTTCCTGACGTCTGGGCCAGGTATTCTGCACACCAAAACTCCTTATGACAAGCTCCTCATGTCCCCAGGGTCGCTATGCGCTGCCCCATTCTCCTCACCCTGATTTCCACGGCTGCTTTCACTCCTCCATGGAAGCCACAGTTGACCTCACTAAATAATCTGCCAAGTACAGAGGAGGTATGTGTTCATATTGTGGGATTCCTAACGGCCATTGGTGCTAAACTTAACGAAAGTCCATTTCAAGAAGCCCCAGCCAAAGAGAGAGGCTTGTCACCATGACTCAGTAAGATGTTGTAAGAACTGGGGTCAAAACGAGTGAATAGATCAAGCGGGCAATGGGTTCTTTCCTGCTTCTTCAACTCCATCCAGTCCAACAAGTATTTACTGAGGATACGCCCTGCACTGTACTAGGCATTTTGAGGACTGTAAGAGAAGACCAGTACCTACCACACAAAAGAAAACACAAAGCCTCCTGTCCTTACTCAGTCCACTATGGTTAAGATGGCAGGGGCAGAGTCCCAGTCTCAGCAGGACAGGAGTCCGGCCAGGAACACCCCAAAATATGAGCCCTTCCACAGTCAGGAACTTACATGCCTTCTTGCTAAAAACTCCATGATGAGACCCGACTGAGCTCAGACCCGACTGAGCTCAAGTGTATCTTAACACTCAAGATACACTTGAATATTTTGCTTACATAACTCATTCCAGACTGACACAAGGAACATTCCTTGAAGGCAATAAGAGCATCTTTGGTCCACACCGCTCTAAGTGATTGGAAGTGAATTAAATTATTAATAGGTGAAAGGACAGAAAGATCATCTGGTGAGCGGAGATCTTTAAACCACTCTCTTCACTGTGATAAAAACAACAAAAACAGTGCACCAAAGCCTAAAAGCAGAAAATATTTGCGCAAGTCTTTCCTAGGGTGGAACAGAAATTATTCTTGAGGAATTCTTCTCCCTCCTGCCTTTGCCTTTTTTCATTCTTTCTACCATTACCTTCCTTCATTTATCCACCTCATTTCTCCCCTACGTTCTCCCCCACACTTTTTCCTTTTCTCCTCCCTCCTGCCTACCGTTTGCAAGGTACTATGTTGGTGCCCATGGAGAACCCAGGGCATCAGGAGCAAAACCGATGTCCTCCATTACTGATAGGACAGGGAGATCAGCTCGGTGCTGTGTGACCACCTAGAGGGGTGGGATAGGGAGGGTGGGAGGGAGACGCAAGAGGGCGGGGATATGGGGATATATGCATACGTATAGCCGATTCACTTTGTTATACAGCAGAAACTAACACACCGTTGTAAAGCAATTATACTCCAATAAAGATGTTTAAAAAAAATTTCTTTTAATAAAATTTAAAAATAAAGAAATAAGTCAAATAAAACTTGTATGAAGGCCTGCGATATGCTAGGTACTTTTTATAGTATCACACACAGTTTCTAAGTAAGTAACAGTCATTCATGAGAATCAATATGGTGCCATGGGAAGAGTAAGGATTTGGTATCAGACCACCCGGGGCTTGAGCCTCCTCGCTACGCCTCTACCACTGTTGTAGTGATCCTGGAAACCCAGCTCGACCTCTATGGGCAACAAACTTCCTTCATCAGGTAAGTAAAGAGAATATTTACTTCTCTGCTATTGCGGAAATTAATTAAATGTGGTATATGAGGTGACCTAGCATAGTCTAGAGAAGGGGCTCAGTGTAGAGTGCCTGTTGATGAAATCCAAGCAGAAAATTTACATTTTTAACTGGGAAAATAAGATGTAAACGTGTTCATAAAGTAACATCAGAAGAGCACTTCAAAACCGTGTGATCACCTCACTCAGACCTCACAGGACAGCAACCTTGAACCCATTTTACACATTTGGAAAAGCTGGAGCACAGAGAGGTAAATCGCTTAAAGTTGTAGGAGAAACTTAGTGGTAAAACTCGGGCCTTGGTATTTCAAACCCAGTTCTCCTTCCATCCCACGGCGGGTCCCCTGCGAGCTCTATCTTACCAGGTAGCAAACTGACAGAGGCTTCAAGCACACAGCAAAGAGACTTACAAGTAGAGTAGAGAGCAGGGGGAAGGTATAGTGTGAAATGGGCAATGAGAAAAGTAGAGAATACCCAAAACACTGCCTTTCTTCACTCTGTCCTCCGACGTTCTTGCTGGCTACTGTCCAGACTAACTTGTTTAGTTTCCAGTCTTCTAAAGTGTGCCACTTCAAAGCAAACTAAATGAATGAATGAATGAATGAATGAATAAAGCCAGGGCTCCATGACCAGGAAAAACCAAATCATCTCCTCAGGAAGTAATGAAGCAAGACTTGGGGTTGCTCCTCTTTTTTTGTCATTTAATGGCCATATTGCTAAGGTGGGGAAGAAATAGCAGAGACCAACATAATATTGCTTGTGTTTGCTTATTCCTCTAACAATTATTCTCCAATAATAAAGATAGTGGTAGATCTTTCACTTAAATTTCTGGAAATGTGGATAAAGTCAAGGCATACTCATTCCTTGGTCCATCTTTTTGGAAGTATAAATTCATCCTTCAGAGTGGAGTGGCTCAGTTAATTTACATTTAATATTTAATTGAAAGTTTTCTGTATTCTTAATATGCAATTTCATTTGAATAAGAAACAGTAATATTAATTGTAATACAGCATATTCAATTTTAGTAAGCTCTGTAAATGTTACTGTATACTTCTGAAAATTCAACTCAAAAAATTTAATATGATTAAGCATCCATGGAGCATTCAAAAGCCTTATAAAAATATAGCAGGAAATAAAGAAAGAATTCCAAACATACCGAATTCCCCTTCATAAGAATTTTTCCTTAATATTAAATCAACTCAATTTGGAAAGGTTACATATAGTTAAGCACATGATGCCATATAATAAATCAAGATAAATGGAAAATATATAATTCCTTTTTACAGAGTATGGTTTCAATACTTAATTCATCATCCACCATTCTGACAGAGAGCTTCAATATGAATCTAAGCTCCAATACACAATGAACACACTATAGCTATTTATTACAATGCTGTGTCATTTGTCACTTTTATTGAATTCAGTGTATTTTGCAGGCTGTAAAATGGGCTAGAGTGATTCAGAAATGATCTACACCATCATTATTTCTCATTCCTAGTGCTTGAACTGCATCTACTCTCCCCAATAGACTTGATTTATTAGGTGAATAAATAACAGTATGTTTCAATAATGTATATCTATTGAGACTTCATTAGCTGCCCAGGAGATGCTATCCTGATTTTAAATAATTAAAATGTGATGGAGTCCAATGGACTTGAGATGATTGGGGTATAAATATTTGCTAAAGCAGAGCAGTGGAAGGAAGATGCTTTCAGAATAGATTGGAATTGAAGGGACACATTCAAATGATAGTAAATGTTCTTTGTAAAAAGCACAGAGATTTAGAGGCTTCTTCTCTCAGAATAGAAAGGCACCTTAGAGTGGAGGTGAGGAGATCTGTTTGTTTTCTCTGAATCCCAAACAGACTGTCCTCTATCATTCAGCTGACTCATTCTTAAAAATGGACCTACAATTCTGGTCAAATTCATTAATAACTTAATTCCCAAGCCAACCGAGTGCTGAATCTCATAGTCCAATAAAATGAGGACGAAACAGTGGAGAATACTGCTCTCTTCAAGGCTAACACTTTATCTTCTGCTAGTCGAGGTTATTCACTTGCTAGGTTAAATGAGTTTTGTGCTCTTAATTAAACACCTTTTAGCTCTCTGTCTATAATGCACAATGTGATGAAATAAGCTTAAATCTGTAGTCAAAATGTCTTAGTTCAAAGTTTCAGAAATTTCTAGAATGGTTTGTGTCAGCAGCCATTTATAACAGGTACAGCTTAGAGAGTTAAGAAAGATAAACCTGGTACAATTTCTAACCTACTCCAGCTGGCATATTTTGGCTGAAAATGTATTTTGGGGTGGAGAATATTTATTTCTTCTGTAAAGTAGACTTAGAACTTCCTTGCTTCTAATTGGAAAAAAAATTGCCTCACAGGTGATGAATAGATGTTAAGGAGAATGTTTATTCTTCTCTAAAAGCAAACTGGAAAGCTCTTCTCTCTAATTGGGAGTGGGGGGCATAGTCTCAGAAGTAAGAGATAGTTGCTAAAGGAATACCATATCTACAGCAAAAAAGGTGTGTGTGTGTGTGTGTGTGTGTTTTACTTTGGAAAAAGAAATCTAAACTTTCTCTTCTTTAAAAAAAAAAAAACAAAAAACAAAATCCCCCTCCTCCTTGTTCCAATGGCATATGGGCGGCAAGGGAGATATGTCCTGCAGCCACCAGAACCAGGAATCTAATTAGACAGGTCAGTAATGTGATTAGGGCCAGGGGCTTAGTTGGCAGCAGGGAGGCAGATCCTATGGGTCTGGTGAGAAATATGTGAGACACAGAAGAGCACACAGAGCTGGTTTAGGCAGGCGGGAAACCCCAAGGCAGGAGAAAGGAGGTGCTGAGGATTTCCTCAGGGCATCCTTAGGGTTCCCTGCTGGGAGGACGAGGTTGCGAGACCACAGATGTAAAGAAAAGGGGTCAGGTGAGGGCAGCTCATTACCTAAAGTGTGAGGATAAGAATGGACTTGAGGATGTGGGGAGGGGGAAGGGTAGGCTGTGACAAAGTGAGAGAGTGGCATGGACATATATACACTACCAAACGTAGAATAGATAGCTAGTGGGAAGCAGCCGCATAGCACAGGGAGATCAGCTCGGTGCTTTGTGACCTACCTAGAGGGGTGGGATAGGGAGGGTGGGAGGGAGATGCAAGAGGGAGGAGATATGGGGATATATGTATACGTGTAGCTGATTCACTTTGTTATACAGCAGAAACTAACACACCATTGTAAAGCAATTATACTCCAATAAAGATGTTAAAAAAAATAAACATGATGAATCGAACAAATGCTTTCCAACACTGAACACATTTATGGGAGGCATCAGAGAGAGCCTGCGTTAACAGTTGATCACATGTGTATGTTTTTCCTTCTAGAAACTTTGGAGGATTTCTGCATCCCATAACTACCCCGTTTCTGTAACCTAATGAAAATACAGTGCGATCAATCACGCTTGGTGATCTGAGGACGGAGGCTGTCCTGGGAGAGGTGGTGGAGGGAAACACAGCAAACGGGTGTGCACGTGAATCCTTGCAGGGAGCCTCGCCCTGACGCATCAGTGGGCCCTACTCCCTCTCCTCCCGGACCAGTGTGAAGCCTACGCAGATACAAGTGCGTGTGCCCTGTCTTTCTGCCAGCAAAGGTCTTCCTACCTGACACCAGACTAAATCTTCTTCTTCCCCCCAAAGCTTTAGTTTCAACTGATCTGATATCCTAGGTCCTGCTAAGGAGATCCTGGGCATGTGATACCCTGGGAATCTTGAACAGCATGCACCCCAGCCTAATCATGCTTCGCATAAGTCGCCTAGCCTCAAGAACCCGTCTCCTCTTGTGATTTTGTCTGTTGCCTCTGAATATATTATTTCTGTATTTCTAAGTCCAAATTTTTTCTCGAGTTCCCATATATATTCAAATGCTACTACACGTTGCTACCTGAATATTCTCAAAACGTGTGTCTAAATATTTAGTACCAGTTACTTTGAGCTCCTATATACCAGGAATTGTGTTAAATGATTTACATATATTATTTATAACCCTTGCAGCACAGCAGTCCTCTGAGGTAAAGAGCAATGTATTTGAGAAGAATCTACTGAATGCCTGCAAAGCACCAAGCATCCTGCTAGGTACTGGAATACCACAGTGAAAACATTAAGGCCTTGCCCTCACTGAACTTAAATTCTGATAGAATTATTAATCTTATTTTATTGCTGAGGAACTAAAGCTCAGAAGGTTTGATGAACCAACCAGTGGTGCCAGATTTAGTAACTGGCTGATTTATGATTTTTTTCTCATGTACTTTACATTGTACCGCACTGATCAATGTGTACTATACTCTTCTAGATCAGGCATTGGCAGCTATTTGTGTAAAGGGGCAGATAGTAAACTTTTTAGCCTTTATGGGCCATACTGTCTCTATCACAGCTGTTCAACTCTGCCTTTGGAGCAGGAAGACAGTATCAGACAATGTATAAATGAATATGAGAAGCTGTGTTTTCATGACGCTTTATTTATGGCTGGAGGGCCATAGCTTGTTGACATGTGTGCAAGGTAATTCCTTTAATCCCAAGGATTATGATTCTCTATTAACAATACTATATTCTCTAGTGATGTATGGGAAAGCCTTGAATTCATCTACACGTGTTCCTCTCCTTTCACTGCCCACTTCTTCCTGGCAACTCACATAAAATAACCCATGGTTCACCAGTAATAGCTTTTTCATTATGTCAATCACAATACAAATTAGATGACTTCTAAGGTCAACTGCATATTTTTTAAACATCTTTATTGGAGTATAATTTCTTTACAATGTTGTGTTAGTTTCTGCTGTATAACAAAGTGAATCAGCTATACGTATACATATATCCCCATATCCCCTCCCTCTTGCATCTCCCTCACTCCCTCCCTATCCCACCCCTCTAGGTGGTCACAAAGCACCGAGATGATCTCCCTGTGCTATGTGGCTGCTTCCCACTAGCTATCTATTTTACATTTGGTAGTAGATATAAGTCCATGCTACTCTCTCACTTTGCCCCAGCTTCCCCTTCCCCCTCCCCGTGTCCTCAAGTCTATTCTCTATGTCTGTGTCTTTATTCCTGTCCTGCCCCTAGGTTCTTCAGAACTTTTTTTTTTTTTAGATTCCATATATATGTGTTAGCATACGGTATTTGTTTTTCTCTTTCTGACTTACTTCACTCTGTCTGACAGTCTCTAGGTCTATTCACCTCACTACAAATAACTCAATTTTGTCTCCATACTGTTCTCCATAGTGGCTGTATCAATTTACATTATTCCCACCAGCAGTGCAAGAGGGTTCCCTTTTCTCCACACCCTCTCCAGCATTTATTGTTTCTAGAGTTTTTGATGATGGCCAATCTGACCGGTGTGAGATGATATCTCATTGTCGTTTTGATTTGCATTTCTCTAATGATTAATGATGTTGAGCATTCTTTCATGTGTTTGTTGGCGATCTGTATATCTTCTTTGGAGAAATGTCTATTTAGTTCTTCTGCCCATTTTTGGATTGGGTTGTTTGTTTTTTTGTTATTGAGCTGCAAGAGTTGCTTATAAATTTTGGATATTAGTCCTTTGTCAGTTGCTTCGTTTGCAAATATTTTCTCCCATTCTGAGGGTTGTCTTTTGGTCTTGTTTATGGTATCCTTTGCTGTGCAAAAGCTTTTAAGTTTCATTAGATCCCATTTGTTTATTTTTGTTTTTATTTCCATTTCTCTAGGAGATGGGTCAAAAAGGATCTTGCTGTTATTCTAAATCACTGGGACCAAAGTTTATCCTAAAAGGAAAACCTGTGATGATAGAATCAAATAAAGTTAACATTAAAAGAGACCATAGAGGAAATCATTCTACAGTACTTGCACGTGGCACATAAAGTAAGTATGGGCTTGGAGAGGCCAGGGATATGTATCAGAGGAAGACATAATATGAGCTAACTTCCTCTTCCCTTCTTTTCTTCCTCTATTTTTTAAATTTTTCTCTTTTTTCCTTTTGTCTTTGTAATCAATGACAATATCTGTGATGTTCCAGGAAAAAAGTTTTTTCTTCACCAAACCAGGAGAGGAGTAACTTCTCAGCCTCTAGACTCTACCTTCTCTTATTACCAGCCCTAATCACTGATGGTCTTCCATAAACCTCTGTGCTACTTCCTTACAATCCAGGCAGATCCATGCAGAACAGATCAGTAAAAGAATCCCACAATCCAGATGTCCCTTTCTTAGGATACACCTGTGTCAATTATGGAATCTACCTAATAGGGGACAGAGATGAGGGAGCTGGAGTGGGTGAGCTTGATGTGAGGCACTAGGTAGATTTATTTCCTGTTGCTCCTGTGACACACTACCACAAAATCAGTGGCTTAAAATGACATGAATATAATATCTCACAGTTCTGGGGGTCAGAAGTTCAAAACGTATTTCGCTGGGCTAAAATCAAAGTGTTGGTTCCTCCTGGAATCTCTGAAAGAGAACCCATTTTCCTGCCTTTTCCAACTTCTTGGGACTCCCACATTCCTTCTCTTGTGGTGTTGAGAAAGTCAGCAGAAATCCTTGAAAGGTATTCTTAAACATCTAATATTCTCTAAAGCACTCACATTTTGTTTAACAAACATGTATTGAGCACCAACTGTGTGTCCAGCACTGTGGTGGGCCTTCAGCATACAGCAGGAAGGATGGAAATTCCTGCTTTGGAAGAGCTTATAGTCTGATGGAGGCGACACAAAAATGAACAAAGAAGTAAACAAGTTGAGACAGATGTTATAAAAGAAATCAAAGTGGCATGGGGTGGGATTGCTTTAAATTGATTGTCCAGATGCAATCAGAGGATGACGTGTGAATTGATGCCAGAGGATGAGAAAACACCAACCATGCACAGGGCTTGGGGCAGAGCATTTGAGTAGAGGGAGCAGAAAGTGCAAACGTCCTGAGGCCGAATAAAAGCTTGATGTGTTTGAGGCCAGAAAGAGGGGCCATTTATCTGGAAGAAAGCTGCGGTAGGAGACAGTCATAAATTTTAAAAATTACTTTTGGTTGACTTAAAGTGAATCAACTGCTCAGTCAGAGGACATCCAAAGACCTCTCAGCCAATCACAGTCACAATCATGCTGAGGATGTGTGCTTCACGCCCTTTGTCTTCTGTCCTCGTATGGGCTGTCCAATTTGGAGGTCAAGAAGTTCCGCATGGAGGTGTTCACTGTTTTTGAGCTTCTCCTGAACAGCAAGTAGTTCCCCAACTTTTTGTTTCTAGCCATGTTCATGAATTTTTTTTTTTGAGGCCCGTGAATTTTTTGATTCACCAACTGGAATGTGGAGGAGATTGCTGAGTCTGCCTCCTCCATGCCCCAAGTCACAATTAGGACACTCTATTAAATGCTTTCTTTCTATTAGGCTCCTGCCTACCTTATTCTACTCTATAAGGCTGCAGAGAAGGGGCTGTCAGGAAAGCTGGGTTTTACCTGTGGACCAACCACCTTGCTCACTCCCTGTGAGTAGAAGACAAGCCAGGAAAGCTTCAGCCCATCAGCATTCTGAAGGAAGCCTTCCCCACTGTCCTTCTTGCTAAAGAAATCTCCTTGCAGACTAATCTAGGGACCAGCTTGAGAGAGCATAAAAGCCTCAGAATCCACTCCTACTTTTCTCACCATTGCTTGTCCCTCACAGAATCTACTTTCATTCTAGACGTTGAATAGAGATCCAATAAATAGCTCTTTTCTGTACCTCTCTTCTCAGCAAAATTCAGAAAGAAAGAAAGGAAGGAAGGAAGGAAGGAAGGAAGGAAGGAAGGAAGGAAGGAAGGAAGGAAGGAAGGAAGGAAGGAAGGAAGGAAGGAAGGGAAAGAAAGGGAAAGAAAGAAAGGAAGGAAGGAAGGGAGGGAGGGTGGAAGAGAATGCTGTTTATACTCTGTGTTGACACTCTTATTTTCATTTTTCCTCCTCAACTCGCTCCAACTGGTGTCCTCAAACCCCGTCTCTTCCCTACTTATACACTTTCTTTCCCTGATCTCAGTCTTACCACCTTGACATTGATGCCTCCCGAAGGCCCCTCTCCTCGAAATTCTAGTCTCCTGTCTAGTAATTTCACACTCTCACTTGTGCATTGCGAAAGTCAAATTTTAAAAGGCGGGTAGACTGAACTGCTTCTCTCTCCCCATTAACTTTGCCCCTCGCCCACAAAGCCTTCGCCCCTTCGGTAAATGGTGCCCACATCCACACGCTTTAGGCCAAACCTAGGGAATGACCTTAATTTCTCTCTTGTCTTCCCATCCTGCAATGCTGTCTACATGATATATTATCATACACACTTAACATATATGTATATTGATATATATATATACCATATATATACATATAAGCACAGCTCTTCGCCATCTGTACATTTCTCACCATTTCTCCTGCTACAACCCGAGTCTGAGCCACCACCATCCCTCTCCCAGACCTCGGGGGCAGCTCCCCAATTTTCCTGCCTCCCTTCTTGCCCCTAAGTCGATGTTCCAACAGCTTCCAAAGAGAATTTTCTCAACCTTGAATCAACCAAGATGGTCTCACATTTTCCCGTTTTATTTTCTTCCCAGTACACTGAAAATCATCTAATTCCTCTGTTTTCTAGTTATTACCAATCTTGTTCATTAAAAGGCCAGCTCCATGAGGATGGGCTATTGTGTGTTCTGTTGACCTTGTATTCCCAATCCTGGAATGGTGACAGGCAATAATAAATATTTGTATTAATGAATGCTGATGAAGTCAAAGGTATGGCATAAGCTTTGATACCATGAAATCCTCAAACAGATATTTTTGAATGAACAAATCTATTATTTGATCTTCTCTTACATCTACCGTTTGAATCTAAGCAATCAAACGTCTCTACCCTGGTAAAAAGACTCCCTAGATTTGAGGTCCTTGACAGCCTAAATGGCTGGTCAGTCATTTAAAACTCATTTGATGTCCAGCCCACATTATCACCTTCCCTAACGTATCTCTCATAAAATGACAGAAAACTACTGAAAAGCACTCGCCTCTCTTGAATTCCCCTGGTATAGACCCAGAGTGAAAACATACGAATATTGCTCTCCCCAGGGGGAGTCAATCCTCATCTTAGTTACTGCTGGACGGGTAGCATTATGATTCCCAGGCAGAGGAAATCTATCATCTTCAACTTCTCTGCCTCCCCAGGACCAGACTGTGGTAATAACCCCAGGGAGCAGCATTTCAACTCCAGCTGCGGATCCTCTTTCCACACATAAGATTTAACCTGGAAATTATCAGGGACAATCACAGGGTGGGGAATGAACAGCTGATTTGGGAGATACAGTGAGAGAAGCTGGCTCAGCCTGGCAAGAAGAAAAGACAAATGATACACATGGCAAACGGGAATAAAGGATGTCCTTGTGGAAGTGAAACGTGATATACAGTAATTCCAACTGTGAAGCCACCAAACAGTCTATTAACAAATAAGTGGCTTGATGTGATTACAGGTAAGACAAGTGAAAGTAAAGAACATCACCTCCATGTGGGAGCTTTGATTGAGCAGTAGTGAGAGGTCTAAAGCAGCAGGAGGAGATGAAGACTTGATCATGCTTTGAATGAAAAATCAAAGGAAAGGAAAGGTGGTACATGGGGGAAAGTCTGTCTATCTAATTGGGGTGCGGATACAGGGGGGAATTAGCCTCCAACTCTAAAATATATAAAGTCCGAGAATTATAAGAATGTGTAATGAAAACTCAAAAAGCATCAGTATCTTTAGCTACAGGCATTCCATTCATTGAATAAACACTGTTAAAAACCTAAATGCCAGGCACTGTGCTAATCTCCAGAAGAAGACTGAAGACATCATCTCTTCCCTGCAAGGGACTAAGTTTGGGGAAAAGACAAGGCAGCTGAAAAATACAGGAACAAACTTTGGAATGGGAGTCAATATTCCCAGGAGAACGGTTCTTTGCATTTCAAGAACAAGAACCCCTTAATGAGTCGATCTTGCATATATTCTGTCACTCAGACTTCACAACACTCTGAGCTAGGCACTGCTGTCTCCCATTGCTCTGGGAACAAAACCGATGGCCTGAGATGTTTACACACATCACAGAGACAAAGATCAAAGACGCTGGGGTTTGAACGCAGCATTTGCTCCAAAACCTGTGTACTGTCCACCACATCATGTTATGTCTGCAGGTATTTAGTCAAAACAGTGCCCGGCAAATCTATAAAGTACACAGGCTCCCCCTTTCTTGTGATTTATGTCCCACTGAAGTGACCCCATTTTACCTTCTCCGAGAACAAGTAGCTGTCGAATCTTTCCTGGCAGGATTAGAAATTTGTTTACAAGTTGGATAACTGGGGGAAAAAAACATACGCTTCGTTTTTCGCAAAAGTATTTGAATGTTAACACGTGCTGCACTGTAGAGTTAAGATTGAAGAATGAACAAAAAACTCCAAAGAACGGGGTTTCCCTGGTGGCGCAGTGGTTGAGAGTCCGCCTGCCGATGCAGGGGACACGGGTTCGTGCCCCGGTCCGGGAGGATCCCACGTGCCGCGGAGCGGCTGGGCCCGTGAGCCATGGCCGCTGAGCCTGCGCGTCCGGAGCCTGTGCTCCGCAGCGGGAGAGGCCACAGCAGTGAGAGGCCCGCGTACCGCAAAAAAAAAAAAAAAAAACCAAACAAACAAACAAAAAAACTCCAAAGAACGATCAAGTCAGAGAATGAACACAGAGGGAAAGAGGGAGGTGTCTGAGGGAAGGAATGAAGTCTCTAAAAACTCTCCACAGACATCCCACAAATAGCACAGGGATGAAGCAAAGGCTCTGCCACAGGGAACCTAGTCTAGGAGGCAGGAGGGCAAGGCCTCTGTTTGTTGCAGTAGAGTAGCATCTCCATGGGCATCTGTCACCAGTAGCAGTCCGCTGTCCCAGGTCTATTGTCTGCAACAGTGTTGTCCAATCAGGGGCCTGCTGACTGAGCTGGAGCTCAGAAGAAACCTCTCACAGCCCAGAGCCCGGCCAAAACACTAGGAGGCAGCAAAGTACATGGTAAGGGAACTCTCTTCAATTAACTTCAGTTCTGGACGTATTTATTTCTTTATTTTAACATCTTTATTGGAGTATAATTGCTTTACAGTGGTGTGTTAGTTTCTGCTGTATAACAAAGTGAATCAGCTATACATATACACATGTCCCCATATCTCCTCCCTCTTGCATCTCCCTCCCACCCTCCCTATCCCAGCCCTCTAGGTGGTCACAAAGCACCAAGAAGATCTCCCTGTGCTATGCAGCTGCTTCCCACTAGCTATCTATTTTACATTTGGTAGTGTGTATATGTGAGTGCCACTCTCTCACTTGGTCCCAGCTTACCCTTCTCCCTCCATGTGTCCTCAAGTCCTTTCTCTACGTCTGCATCTTTATTCCTGTCCTGCCCCTAGGTTCTTCAGGACCATTTTTTTTTTTTTTTTTTTAGATTCCATACGTATGTGTTAGCATACGGTATT
>NC_041215.1:25941427-25945842 GCF_002837175.3 Physeter macrocephalus | reverse complement strand
ATGTGGGATCCTCCCAGACCGGGGCGCGAACCCGGTTCCCCTGCATCGGCAGGCGGACGCGCAACCACTGCGCCACCAGGGAAGCCCCTATGACTCTTTTTGAATTATGGTTTTCTCAGGGTATATGCCCAGTAGTGGGATTGCTGGTTCGTATGGTAGTTCTATTTTTAGTTTTTTAAGGAACCTCCATACTGTTCTCCATAATGACTGTATCAATTTACATTCCCACCAGCAGTGCAAGAGGGTTCTCCCTTTTCGCCACACCCTCTCCAGCATTTATTGTTTGTTGATTTTTTGATGATGGCCATTCTGACCGGTGTGAGGTGATACCTCATGGTAGTTTTGAGTTGCATTTCTCTAATGATTAGTGATGTTGAGCATCCTTTCATGTGTTTGTTGGCAAGCTGTATATCTTCTTTGGAAGAATGTCTATTTAGGTCTTTTGCCCATTTGTGGATTGGGTTGTTTGTTTTTTGATATTGAGCTGCATGAGCTGCTTGTATATTTTGGAGATTAATCCTTTGTCAGTTGCTTCGTTTGCAAATATTCTCTCCCATTCTGAGGGTTGTCTTTTCATCTTGTTTATGGTTTCCTTTGCTGTGCAAGAGCTTTTAAGTTTCATTAGGTCCCATTTGTTTATTTTTGTTTTTATTTCCATTTCTCTAGGAGGTGGGTGAAAAAAGATCTTGTTGTGATTTATGTCAGTGTTCTGCCTAGTTTTCCTCTAAGAGTTTTACAGTGTCTGGCCTTATATTTAGGTCTTGAATCCATTTTGAGTGTATTTTTGTGAATGGTGTTAGGGACTGTTCTAATTTCATTCTCTTACATGTAGCTGTCCAGTTTTCCCAGCACCATTTATTGAAGAGGCTGTCTTTTCTCCACTGTATACTCTTGCCTCCTTTATCGAAAATAAGGTGACCATATGTACGTGGGTTCCTCTCTGGGCTTTCTATCCTGTTCCATTGATCCATGGATGTATTTATTATTTGGTGAATATGGGTCCTTCTGCTGAAGTTGGGAATGCAGTAAAGAACTAGAAATCATAGCCTTGACCACTTAAGGGTGTACCATCTCATTGAGGATATAGGAGAAATAAACCCGGTCGATTTTTAAAGGGAAGCGGGGAGTGTTCCAGAGACGGTGACACTAAGAGCATGTTTTAGGAAAGAAAGAAAGACCAGAGCAAGCTACCTAGTTAAGGAAAACTTTTTGGAATAGGTGGACTTCGAGACAATTGAGATGAGAAAGGGGAAGATCTTTGGTGGTGAACAAGCATCTCAATGGCAAAATGAACCTCGGAAAGATGGAGGTCGGGGAGGCTGCATTGCAGGAATACCAGACCGACTTAGACTGGTGCATCTATTACCTAACAGCCTGGGGCTACAGGTTTACACTCGCCATTTAATCTGACTCTGACGATAACTGTGTTCAAGGAAGTGCTTTGTTTATCCCTATTATAAAGAGAATCTCAGAGATAAGTGATTCCTCTAATAGGCAAGAGTCAGAGCCAGAAACTGAAAGATCATTCCCATTATTCTCTGTTCAAGTGTCTGCAGGGGTCAGATGCAAATGAGACAAAGGAAGATATTTTCCCTGGACTCAAGGAGCACACAGCTTGTCTGTGGGGGACACACACAAATTAATCAGGGGTTTCCATCTGGTATAATGTGTCATGGCAACCAATTCAGTCAGGGTCTTGGTTTAAAAAAGACCCTGCATGGTACTTGAAATGAGTCTTGAAAAATAAACAGAAGACAAGCCATAGACTGAGAGAAAATATTGCAGAAGACACATCTGAAGAGGGGCTATCATCCAAAATATACAAAAATACTTCTAAAAATTAAGAAAATAAATAATCTAATTCAAAATGGGCCAGAATGCTTAATGGACACCTCATCAAAAAGACATACATATAGCAAATAAGCACATGAAAAGATGTTCTACACCATATGTCATCCGGAATACAAATTAAAACCATATTAAGATACTACTACACCTATTAAATGATCAAAATCCAGAACACTGGCAGCACCAAATGCTGGCTCGGATGCGGCTAGCAATGGGAACTTTCATACATTTCTGGCACAAATACAACATGGTGCAGCCACTTTAGAGACAGTTTGGCAATTTCTTACAAAACTTAGCATACTCATCATACGATCTAGCAATGATGCTCCTTGGTACTTAGCCGAAGGAGCTGAAAACTTTTGTCCACACAAAAACGTACGTGTAAATGCTTAAAGCAGCTTTATTCATAATTGCCAAAAATTGGAAGCAACCAAGATGTCCTTCAGTAGGTTAACGGATAAATAAACGGTGGTCCATCCAGACAATGGAACATTATTCAGCGCTAAAAAGAAATGAGCTATCAAGCCATGAAAAGATGTGGAGGATGCTTAAATGCATATTACTAAGTGAAAGAAGCCAATGTGAAATGACTGCATGTTGTATGATTCCAACTATATGACACTCTGGAAAACGCAAAACTGGAGACATTAAAAAAGAAATCAGTGTTTGCCAGGGGTTAGTGGGGAAGGAAGGATAAATAGGCAGAGCACAGAGGACTTTAAGGGCAGTGAAACTACTTGTAGCATACTACAATGATGGATACATGTCATTATACATTTGTCCAAACCCATAGAATGTACAACACCGAGAGTGAACCCTAAAGTAGACTGTGGACTTTGGATAATATCAACGTAGGTGGTGGGGTGCTGATAATGGAGGAGACTATGCTTGTGTGAGGGCAGGGGGCACATGGAAATCTCAGCACCGCTGCTCAGTTTTGCTGTGGGTCTAAAACTACTCTAAAAATAAAGTCTATTAAAAATAAAAAATAAATGGAAAATATGCAGGAAAAGGAAGGAGCAAGGGCTGCTTCAGGATGAGAAAATCGCCTGCATATAACCCCAGAGGTAAGAAGGGCCTGGCTCATACAGAGAACTGTGCAGCACGTCCTACAGTCTAAGGGACACAAATGAGACTGCCTAGCTGGTCTTCAGTACAACTGCTCTGAGGGTTCCGTAAGATAAAGCATAGACTCTGAAAGCAGATGTCTAGTCTAAGTCTTGCAAACTGTGAGACCTTGGACAAGTCACTTAACCTCTCTGTGCCTCAAGGGTTCTCATCTGCAAAATAAGGACAATAACAACACGTTTCCTAGGGTAGTTATGAGGATTAAATGAGCCAACATTTGTAAGAAACTTAGCACGGTACCTGGCAAATACATAATGTGGTTCGGCTAAAGTCTTGAAAACAAGTCTGACTGTGGTTGGCCCTTTGTGTTATGCTAAGGAGCTTGGAATTTGTTTTGCAAATGGGGCAGGGATGTTGAGGGGGTTTAATCTCTGCACAGTGAAATCTCTGGACCAGCGTTTTAGAAAGCCTGGGGTGGAGACTTGCAGTAATTTAAGTGAGAAATGGGGAAGGCCAGAGGCTAAGGCAATGGCAGTTGAAAAGGACAGAATACAAAGGGTTCGAAAGATATTGAGAGTAGAATATACAGAAGAGGTGACTAAATGGATAAACGCAGAGACGCCCTCTAAGTTTTAGGTTTGGTGATGTGATCATTTCTAAAGGAGGTAAAATGCCTTCCTGTGATCCTTGGCCTTCCCTTTCACTCCTCATCATTCCCGGACTCCTTCCCTATTTGTAAGATGAGTGCTTTCTAGCATATTATCTCTAATTGGCCCTTCAAGCTCTAAGAGCCCTTGTGTATCATGAGTGTTTCCAAAGTACAGGAATGAGACCAGTTGTCTCTCGGACCAGTATCATGGTATCCATACTTGCCCTCTTACCTCCTGTTTATACAGACACATTTTCAATGGTCTGCTTAGAAATGAGGCTTTAAATCAGCTGTCTCTTCTTCTCAAGCTAACACGTGAAGTACGCAGAGATGGGGCACAAGAGTTACACATGGCTCTCCAAGTGGAGTTTCATCCCACACCGTGGATTCCCTCCCTGCTATGAGACACCCATGAAGAGTCAGTGAGCGAATCTGGGCCAACAAGAATGATTTGTTTCTACCCCCTGAATCCACCCACTCGTTTGTTTCATGCATGTGTCCACGACTAACTGAATGTTCCCAGGAGGCCAAAAAAGTGACCCTAATGAAAACTTAATGCATTCCCAATCCTTCTCCTTCTCCCTCTGTTGCTAACACAAGACGAATGTAGTCAGTGAGAAAATTAAATGTTACTTGCTTTGATTTATGTTTCTATATTTTAATGTTCTTCCGCTTAACAGCTATTCCCTGCCCCCTTTTTAAGGCCACGCATCAGAGTATTTTTTTTTTTTTTTTTTTTTTTTGCGGTATGTGGGCCTCCCTCTGTCGTGGCCTCTCCCGTTGCGGAGCACAGGCTCCGGACGCGCAGGCTCAGCGGCCATGGCTCACGGGCCCAGCCGCTCTGCGGCAC
>NC_041215.1:25910482-25941374 GCF_002837175.3 Physeter macrocephalus | reverse complement strand
GGCTCACGGGCCCAGCCGCTCCGCGGCACGTGGGATCCTCCCAGACCGGGGCGCGAACCCGGTTCCCCTGCATCGGCAGGCGGACGCGCAACCGCTGCGCCACCAGGGAAGCCCCAGAGTATTTTTAACACACCTCTCTTTACCTAAAACTAAACAAGATGTTTCACATTGCAACTCCCCTCTCTTAGAATCAACTCTCACACATGTGCCAGAGCAGAAATGAGTTCAGTTTTTTCCTCACTCTATTAGAAACACGTGGTACCACAGAACATTCGGGCATGGAGAGAAGTAATGTCATTTCATTCTACTTCTTGGGGATGGCTGCACCCATAAGTCCCAGAACTCAAAGACCCCACGGCCACCAATTTTATGTGTTTTCAGCACCACTTGAAAAGCGGCTCCAGAAGTGAAGTAGAGGATGACAAACAACACACTACTTCAGAGACTCACCGACCTAGACCTCCAGGCTTGTCCCAGGCAGAGAAGCATGTGTATGCAAGCAGTTTCTTGATCTTGATCGAATAACTTAGCCTGTTATTAGTCACCCCATCTCAAAGATGAGTTAGGGGAGGATTAGAGGAGGTAAGTGACTTGCTCAATTGTCCTACAGAAATATGTCAGGGCCAGGATAAGAAATCAAGTAGCCCTACCACCTTGATCTCTGTATTACTGATTAGAGGCTATGTCAGTGGAATCTTGTTTCGTACCTTACATAACATCACCACTTCTGAGCATGGTGGTGTGACAGAATCAAGAATACAGCAAGACTTTCCACATGCTACCAACCCCACTACCTGAATTCCAACTTGCTCTGCCTTCTCCAGAGAGATAAATCATATGAAGACTGGTAATATACACCTCTGCCTCGATTCATTGGTACTTCACACTTATAAGGTATTTTACATGCTTTATCTTATGGAACCCTCAGAGCAGTTGTACTGAAGACCAGCTAGGCAGTCTCTTTTGTGTCCCTTCACCTCCCTTGCCACCCAGCTTTGGTCCTGGGAGGCATATCTCTAGACCACATCGTGGTGGTCCCTGCAGTGTGGCTTCTGGTCCGTTTCTGCAATACAGAAACAGGAGAAGAGGGGAGGAGAGACAGGTCAGTGAAGGTGGTCACCAGCTCCCTTGCCCTGCGGGGTCAAGGCATGACTGTCTGTGCTCTCCAAAAGAGGTGACATTTTCTGCCCAGAGGTCCACTTCTAGACTCTTCTACAGCGACAGCGTCAGCAAATTCAGCACTCCAGTGACTACAGATCTGCTGGCGAAGGTGTACCACGACAGTGGGAAGCAGTCGAACAACCTCAAAAGGCTAGTGTCTTTGCTATCTATGTACGTGTCAAACTCACACGCATATATGTATGTGTGCGTGTATATACACACACACACATATACTCATAAATACGCACACATACACGTTACTAGTGCTTTTCTGATTGAACCGTGATCCTGACTGATACTCAGAGGATTAATTGGCTAAGGAAGTCTCCTGTAGTCACACAGCCAGAGTCGGCTACAAAATTTGCAGGGCCCGATGCAAAATGAAAATGCAGATCCCCTGTTCAAAAAGTAGGGAAAAACCTCTTTCCTTTCTTCTGTGGTCTCTTTCTTGAGCTATCATGGTGTTTATTTTTACTATTTAATGTCGCACTCCCTGGATGCAGCTGCAGCCCCTCATGGCGCCTGAGGCTCAGCCCAAGAAGTTGGCATGCCAGGCATGTGCTTTCAACCCCGATTCTCCCCATGCCTGCCTCAGGCCACTGCAGGGGCACAGGAGAGCAGCAGTCACTGAGCAGGGGAGTGGCAAAGAGGTGCCCTGGGGAGGTGGGAAGTGTCAGGAGGTGCGAAGGCCAGCAAGTCGTGGAGTTCACTTACAAAACACAAATCCAAAGATAAAATGATTAAGAATTCCAAGATGGCAACTACAGGGCAATAAACCCCAAGAGAAGGGTGCCCTTTTGATGGAGCCCTGCACTACTGTACGCTCCAGATGCTGGCCCTACACACGGATAGTGTCCGATGGAGCCAGAACGTGAAGCCATATCAGACTCTTAAATGCAAACCCGTGCTTTTCCCGTGGAATCACATTGCCTTCCAAAGCCAACAAAGGATGTCTCACATGTAGGGAGAGTATGGGGGGGCAGGATGAGCAGGCACCCCACAGATCACATGCTCAATTTCCCAATCCTAGAACCCACCTACATCTCCATTTTGTTAGCCAAGAAAAGAGAGTATTTGGTTTTCTTTTATAATTAAGAAAACACAGTTGAGACAGGCAACATTTCTAATGACATTTCTTCTCAGGAGCTACTCTGCACAAGGGAAAGAAAAGAGGATTTTACCAATCGACAAATTACACACACATACACATTGTAGTCCCTACTTGGAGATTCACCACACACGCCAGCATGATGATAAACACAGCTGAAAAAATGTCCTTTCAGCACGATTTTTCAGAGCCTTTTTTTTTTTAATTTTTATTGGAGTATAGTTGATTTACAATGTTGTTTTAGTTTCAGGTGTACAGCAAAGTGAATCGGTTATACATATACATATATCCACTCTTTTTTAGATTCTTTTCCCATATAGGCCATTACAGAGTATTGAGTAGAGTTCCCTGTGCTATACAGTAGGTCCTTATTAGTGATCTATTTTATATATAGTAGTGTGTATATGTCAATCCCAAACTCCCTAACGATCCCCCTGCCTTCCCCCTGGTAACCATAAGTTTGTTTTCTACATCTGTAACTAAAGACAAATATCATACGATATCAGCTACAGGTGGAATCTAAAAAAAGGGTACAAATGAACTTATCTACAAATGAGAGCCTTTCACATGCTAATATTTAGTCATTCTCATTCTCTGCCATGTCTCTCCAGCTAACTGGTGAGCTTACTGAGGTCAGAGATCACGTTCATTGTACTTTTATAACCATCACATGGCCTTTTATTCCTGCTTGGACTCTTGCCCCTACAATCGTTCTCCAAACACTTTTAGTGTGGTCTTTTACAACATAATCCAATCACACTACTTCACTGCCTTCACTCAGATCCTCTAGTAAACTATTTTTTTCAGAGAATCTACAAAAATGGGATGTTTTATACAGACCTTCCTAAACAAATTTGAATCCTTTCTTCCCACCATAAAAATATTACCTTTTTCTGTAATTAGTGGTCTATACTCTGTCCAATCTTGTTTAGAAAATGTTAGCAAAGAGAAATGATTAGCAATGTCACCCTCCCCAAATCTCTTTTACATTCCTATAGTATTCTTACAGCATCCTACAAGGATCCTATGCCATCCTTAGCATCCTATAGCATCCTTAGCTCTATGTCTTATCAGTAATTATGATATACTGAAATTGCCTATTTTGGATTGGTTTCCTATACTAGACTATAAGCTTCTTGGAAGCAAGAAACATTCTTGATTCATCTCTGTATCCCCAATGATTAACACTGCCAAAAATATAAAAATCTTTAATAAGTGTGTCTTGACTCTTCCCACCACAAGACTTTTGCCCTGGTCTGGAACATTCTTTCCCCAAATAGGTTTTTGGCTCACTTTGTCACCTCTTCCAACTCTTGACTCATCTGTCACTTCTCAGTGGAATCCACACTGACCACTTTATCTAACACTGTAAACCTCTCCCCTTGAACTTTCTGATCTCCATCAACCTGTTCTATTTTTTTTCCCAAAGCATTTATCACTTTCTAATAGACTATATATAGCAATGTACAGTATACTTATTCTCCACCCCTTCCCCTCACTAGATAATATGCTCCAGAAAGGTGAAGATTTTTTTTTTTATATTCACTAAAAGATCCCTAGCACCTAGAATCGTTGATACTAGGTGGTCAAAATAAATTTGTTAAATCAGAAAAATGAATTTATGAATGAATGAGTGAGGCCAAAAGGACAAAGCTACACCTCAAGGCTCATCTGAGATAGGCCTGCAGACTAGCAGACCCTGCTATAATCAGAGCGATGCCGGGGACTCTCTTCTCAATCCAGAAAGAAACTAGAGTTCAGGCCAGCCATGTTTAAGAGCAGCACTGCACAAATAAAAGCTAACAGCCCATATGGGAGAGGAGTTTGCCTTGCTTAATGACTTGGCAGCAAAGTGAGCGTGGGAAGGGGAAAAGGGACAGGGGAAAAAAATCTAGTCTTGTTCAACCACCAGGAGGCAGAGTGAAACATTAGTATGAAAGGAAAAAAAAAATAATAATAAGAGTTAACTCTCAACTAATTTCCACGAAGGAATAAATCTACTTTGAAAGAATGGAGTAGGTTGCTTTTTACCTCCGGCTGTCTTCTACTTATTCATCAGCTTTGCCTCAGAGGCCGAAAGAGATTGAGGACGTCGTCAGTATGGGGTTTGACTGGGGTTGAGAATAACAGAAAGGAGCAACTTGGCAAAGGACTTTAGATGAGAGCTTAGATTTGCACTTAGCTGAACACTGAAACAATATGGCAGCAAACTTAGAGATGACAAAAAGCAGGAAACAAAAAGAGGAGCTAAGTGACTTAAGACAATTCTTTCTATTAAAAAAAAGATAACGGTAAGAAAATAAGAACTTTGTTTTCCTAACAAGTGAATTTTAACAATTAGTACTGTTATTAACATGTCATGGTCTCCTTAGGTCCCAACAGGAAATGGCAAAAGCCTTCAGCAGAATTAACCTAGTCTTTGAGGAGAAAACACATTTGAAGTTTTTTATTCCATTAACTTGGAAAAGAAACCCCACTATTCTCCTGAGCAAAACCAAGGCTTATTTGAAAAAAGGTGAGACTTTGTTTATTCAAGGTTTCAGGCATATCTAGTGGAGCCAAAGAGACTCCTAAGAAAAAACTCACCCTGAGAAATGAGAGGCTGACTCCACTCTTGATAAAACCCTCACTATCAAATCCTTGCTTCTGGAAGCATGGTGTAATTATGGATCAAGAGAAATAAAGTAACTTTCCACTTTTGAGAACTTACATGCTAAGGCGTTTTTTAACACGGGTCTTCTCATTTTTATCCTACAAGAACAAGGCAGTGCTCATTATCACTTAGCAGATGAGGAAGCTGTTGCCTACTGACTGAGGGAGATAGACCGGGGTCACACAGCTAGCAAGCCATCAGTGCGGTCCACCGCACCTGAAGCCAATTTGATGCCAGAGCTCTTTTCTCCTCTATATGAAGAAATAAGAGGGCCAAAAACTGCATTCCTCAGCAATACAGAGGAGGCTAGCAAGGCTGAAATCCAAAGGTCTCCATGTATTAGTAAGGTAAGACATCTATAAATCCAGGTCTAAAGCTCTGAGTGTTTCATCCAGAATCAACTTTGTGGAAAGGCAAACCAAGCCTTCCCCAGTCATGGCTTGTGGAAGACTTGCATCCTTTCCTACCAAATAAAGCAAGCAATGTAGGTAGAAGTAGATAAAGATATCTGGAGATACACACACACACACACACACACACAAGCAGAAACTGGTTGTTAAAAATCCCCCATTGGCAATCCATTCCTTTCTTCTTTTTACACTTAAATTATTTTTCCTCACAGCAAAAATAATAAAGGAATCGTTCAATAATTAAAATTAAAACCATAATCTCATCACACAAAGGCAAATACTTACTTCTAGTTTTTTCCTGTGATATTTTAAATACTTTTCATCATACTGTACTGTTTCCTGCTGTTTGCTCAACATATAACATAAGCATTTTCTTGCCATGAAAATTCTACAGGTTTAAAATGTTTATAATTTTATATGAAAAATGAAAACATTTTGTAAATGTAATTTTAATATGTAGGTAACACACCGTCATGTACATGTCATCATTTACTTAATTCCCTAAATGTTAGTCGTTTAAATTGTTTCCATTTTTTCTGATTATAAACAATAAAGATTAATTCCTTTGACTTAAAGTTTAGCATTCTACAATTACTCAAATGCCTTCGGAAGGCTGGAATATAAAATCTGATGACCTACCTGCACACTGAGAGAAGGAATTTGCCATGTGTTTTCTTGGAAGCGGTTTTTAAATGGGGTGGGTGTGAAATGGGAGGGTGTGGAGTGCCTGGCAGTTGGAGAGAGGGGCTCCCTGAGGGGGGCGGGTGGCACAGAACAGAGAGGTTGGGCCAGCACAGCCCCCTTCACCGTGCCGGCCACCTGACTGCACCCTCACACAAACCGCTGAGCAGAATACAAGTGGCCCAGCCCCCCAGAGAGCCAGACATCCTGAGCATGTCCAGGGAGTATAAGGCTAATTCTAAATTGTAGGACCAGTTAGATTCCTGTACATTAAAACAAAATACAGTGGTTGGGAAATACTGTGATTCAGTCTCCATCAGAAGTCATACCATCCACCAGAAAAGGTATTTTCCAAATGGTCACAGAGCTCCTTTAAGAAGGTTCTGAGTTCATTTGTATCATTTCTTTTTAGATTCGGCATATAAGTGATAGCATACAATATTTCTCTTTCTCTGTGTGACTTTCTTCACTTAGTATGATCATCTCTAGGTTCATCCCTGTTGCTGCAAATGGCATTATTTCACTCTTTTTAATGGCTGAGTAATATTCCATTGTATATATGTACCACGTCTTCTTTATCCATTCCTCTGTCAGTGGACATTGAGGTTGCTTCCATGTTGAAACATTCTCGATGGATATATTCACCTCTTAAAGATGTAGAGGAGATGCAGTATTTAAAAAAACAAAGAGAATGGAGTTAGTGGGTGTGTAATTTCAGCAGCCAATTTCTGAAGGCAGCCCACAATCTTTTCTGAAGATGGGATTAAGGAGAGATTGGACAATACTATTTCATGTCTGGTTTTAAAAGTGGGGAGGCAGGTAGGGGCAGATGCAGAGTTAAGGGGAAAGATGTCCTTTCACAGAACTGTTCTATAACAAACTGTTTGTGAAGGCTCTCAGTTTATATGCCTCTTCTTTTAAGTCCCAATGTAATTAAATCAAGTCAGCAGTAACAAAATATCATAAATAATTTTAGTGTGTAATATATGCTGACAAATGCTATTAAGGAGATGGCTGCAATAGACAGGGAAATATTTAGTATGACTTCATCTGAATGTTATATTATTAAGGAAACTGAATAATGAGTTTCACTTTAATTATTCCCATGAAGTGACTTCTCTAAATGATTATAAAATCACAACCAAAGTAGTACTTAAAGAATTTCCAAACTGCTTTTAGTGAGGACTTGCTAACTTTACCAAGTTTATACAAAATATTCCAGGTATAAAAAAAAAAATATGTACATAGAATTCTTACTACTACTGATGCATGGTTCACTGGTCACCTTTTAAAATAGGTTTACCAAACTTCCAATGAGTTTTTATTCGGTTTAGTTCTAACTAGATGATAACCATCTGTCTTGGAATTTCCATGACAGTTCTAATTACATAGATTCCAAGTCACTGTCCTTCCAAATCATATATTGGCCTAGATATGTCAATGTAATGGTGTCAAAACTCCTCTTATAAGATGATTCTCCACTCCTGAAAACGACACAAAAATCCTGTGTCAGACTATATTCGATTTTTTATTTGAAAAATATTATCACTCCATTGGTTTTATGAAAAAAGCTGAACTGATGGCATCTGCCTTTAAAAATATGTTCCACATTCCTTCTGTCACTCAAACCTTAGGTTTCCACCCCTATTGTGTACTTTAATATTCAAAAGAAAATTAAAAATATATTATTCATTGACAATGTGCAGTAGGGAGGTAATGAGTTGGAGATACATGGAATTATCATTACCTGCAAAACTGGCATCATTATCACAATAACATTAGTAAAACACATAATATGCACAGTTCCTGTTCTAAGTGATTTATCTACTATGCCTGCATCACTGTGCTTTTGAAGACTAAGTGTAGTATTGTATGTCGGAGGCCTCCGTTCATTCACTCTTGCGTGTAATCGTTTTACAAATATTTATCGAGTATCTTCTTTGTGCCAGGCTTCGTATGATGTACTGAATATACAATGAGAACAAAACAGCCACGATGTCTGTGCACAGGGAACTTACAGCTGGTCAAAGATGACGCTGAAGCTGAAACATGAAGGATACAAGAGAATTAGCCAAGCAAAGGGAAAGCAGAGGGACAAGCAAGGAGAGGGAACGGCATGTGGAAAGATCCTGAGCAAAGAAAGTGCTTGAAATAGTCAAGAACTGAAACAAAACACGTGTGATAAAGTAAAGTGAATTCGGGGACAGTGGCGTGAGGACGGAAAGGGTCTAAAGGTCTTATGGAATAGCTTGGATTTTACTTTAAGGTGATGGGAAGGAAGTATTGTGTTTCCACCAGAGGTGTGAAATGACAAGATATATATTTTAGAAACATCACTATGGCTGCTCTGTGGAGATTGAAGAAGCGTAAGAGTAGAAGTAGATCAGGATGGTAATCATCTCTTGTGCCTATCAGTATTTGTTTTCTTCTTCTTTGAAGGACAAAGAAGACAGTCACTTCTTGGCTCTTTAGTAGTTTGATTGGTCCACGTGACTGATCTGGTGGAGGGGCCATGAACCAAAGTGATACGAAGCACTTATGAGCCCAAGCACAGAGCTGGGTGTGAGTCCTCTGTGTGCTTCCCCTCCTACCCCAGCAAGCATGGAGGTGTGTGCTCCATGTGGGTCATCTACTGGAAGCTGGAAACGCTCTCCTTCTGGGTCTTTAGTAACTGGAAGGAGAGGAGACGGCTCCCATCCACCCCATCTGTCACCTACTAATCCACACCAGACTGTGGCATGAACAAGAAATAAATCTGTTATGTTAAGGACTCTTGAGATTTCAGCACCACTTTGGTACCTCAAGCTGGCCTAACCTATTCTGACAAAAACATGGGGACAAGACCCCTCAGTTTTGCAGGTGTGAGAGAGTCAACATAGTGACAGATATGTAAGAGCAAATCACAGCAGCAAGGACATAGCAGATACGAAGAAAAGGGCAGCTAGAAACTATTATTATTGACTCTGTCCATTCCAGTCTCAGTTCTCTTATTAACTAACTCTCTGGACTTCGGGTGACCCCTTCAGCTTTCTGAATCTCGATTCCCTGCCCTTCTGAATGAGGGATTTGTACTATATCCCCAAAACTGACAACCCAGGATTCTAAGCTGATGGGATAAAAATGCAGGGGAGTTCATGGTAATTTGAAAATCTGGACAACACTTTCCCTTTCTCTTCTTTCATCCAGCAGAATAAGCATATTCTTTGGATACCAGGTCAATAGATAAGTGGCCCCAGGAGCCAGGACACTAATGCTCTTCTTTGCATAAAGAAAGAAGTGAAACAATTCAGAATTCTTCTAAATCCATCAAACAAATCCTTAATTTCTCTGGAGATTTACAAGCCCAGTAGCTAACATGGGAAAAGAAAGGCACTGATTCTTCTAGCTAAGACAGGTCACAGGTGTTGATAAATTACCACTAAGAAATTTTCCAGTTTTAATTTCTGTCCTCTTCTGAGAACTGCCAGATGAATCATAAAACCTCCAGAATCACTGACTTGGACTTCCAAATGAGAGGGAAGTTTGGGCTTTCTCCATGTCCTGGACATTTCTGTGAGCAGACAGTGCATATAATCCATTTATGTGACAACATTTCTCAGAAAATCAGGGCTCTGGCTCCAAAGCTGCCACTAACTAGCTCTGTGATTCCGGACAAATAACTCTACTTCCTCCACGGCTCAGGATCCTCGTGTGTAAAACAGTGATAGTAATACCCGCCTTATGTATCTCCTGGGGTTGTCCTAATGATCAAATGAGATGGAATTGAAGTGAATGTCCCTTGAAAAGCATACTCTGCCTCATGGATGCACTTGAAAATCATCGAGGCATTGTGGTTATTATTGCTCTCATGAACTTCCCTGCTCCAAGATCATTCATCTCAAGGGATCTTCCTTGTGCACATCAAGGACCAACACATAAAAAGAAAAAAAAAAAAAAGAAAAGAAACGCATCCCCAACGCCTCCCTTCTCTGTTTGATGCATGATATGATGTGGCTGTGAAGGAAGTTTGCTGACTTGAAAACGTAAACAACCTCTTTCCACTGAGATGATTTTCCTTATACAGAAAGAAACAACTGTTTTCTTTTTCTTTCTCAATGCATATGAATTTCTATTCTCCTGAGAGATCCTAACTGCTTTATCTCTGTAATCAGTTTAGCTTCCCAGGTGCTTGCTATTCACTGAATAAACTCACTAAAGTTAAGTATCTATTCCTCAGATCTCATGGGAGTCTAGTCGACCATTTTACACAATTCTCATCCCCAGGGACACTGGTTGACATAAAATTTTAAAACAAGCCAAAGGAGTTGGAGACGATGGTCTACAACGCGAGCACACACCTACGGCATGCTATGAGGTCAATTAGGTGGGGAGGGGGGAGGGGTACTTGGTGGAGTGCCTTTGTCCAACAATCTAAGAGGCTCTATAAAATCCCCCTTCCTTAGGAAGCTTCTGTCTTTGGGGTTATAAGTCTTTTCAGACATCCAGAGTTCTGTCTAGTGACGCAAATACATATGAGGGTGTATCTGAAATTATTAGCTAAAACCTTGCGTGGACTTACTGAGAGCTTGCTGAGAGTAAGCTTTAACCTGGAGCTTTAAACAAAAAAAAGGGGGTGCATGTGTGGGGAGGGGCAGGAAAGGACAGAGAGATGATAAAGAAAATAGAAACTTTAGAGTTAAATTACAGTGATCTAATCAAATAATTACAAAAATGACATAACTGCAGCCCAAAGAGGTTAAAGAGTTAATTAGCAAGAAACCAAAATTACTTCAATCCCAGGCCAATAAGGGAATTTCAAATCAAAATGGTTCAAATAATTGTAGAAGTGGGTAAAATGTCCCCTTAAGAGAAAAAAATATCATCTGGTGGCGGCTCTCCGTTTCAATATTATCATAGCAGGAAGCATTCTATTACGTGTCAGACACTATACAGGATACGCAGGATAGAAAAATAGGGCAGCTCTAATAAGGCATGGAAGTGCAGGCAATTCATGTCAATATAGGTAGTATGGGGCAGAGTCCTCAGGAAGTGTGGAAAAGGAACTCCGAGCCCAGCTATGGGAGGGTTGGTGAGAGATTCCTGGAGGTACCCCAAGCAGGTCTTGAAGGATGTCTCCAGAAAAGGGTGAACATAAGTACACAAATATACAAATGTGTGCGATCTCACTGAAGTGCCTGGTGCCAGGAAGGCCATAGTGAAAAATGAGGTTAAAGAGACTTTGCTGGAAGGGTGTCTTTCAGCTCCCTCCATGCTGCTTTAAGTTTGGACTTGATTAAAGTAATAAGGATTCATTTGGGAGTTTTACAGAAGAATGTGACATGGTCATATTTGTATTTCAGAAAATTCAGTCTGGCAGAAAGGAAGGGGGTGAATTTGAGGCGTGTGCTGCAGGGAAAATACAGTAGGCACTGATGACATTAATTCATACGTCGGGGCTCACAAAGTGGCCCGCCCGTGTCACAAATCCAAACCCCAGTCAGCCTGCACTTATGGGAAACACCTCACTGTCAAGGAAACCTCATGTATACCAACCACAAGTCTCCAACTCAGCTTTAGCTAACAGATAATAGGACCCGCTAATCTTCTAGTGAGATTCCTGACCTCCTAGCCAATCATTCTGTGTCCATATTGCTTCTTCTAACAGTCTATAAAACACTCCTGCCCAAAATCTATCAGGAGGAGTACTCCACTACTTATGAGGCTCTGTACTCCTCAATCCATGGACTGCTTCCCCCTGAATAAAGAATGTCAGACTCATTACTACATCATTTTAGTTTTGTCATTTGACAGAACAAATGCAGGAGATATTCAGAAGGTTAAATCATCTAAATTTGGTGAATGCTTGGATTGGGGAGTGGTGAGATATTGGGAGTGATTAAGGATAAGTCCCTAGTTTAGCAATTCTTTTAACATTGGAGGAAAAAAATAATTATTAGTTTAGAGAAGATTTTGATTTGTTTATATCATATTCTAGTGCTACAGTGAGGGGGAAACTACTAAGATATGAAGGAAATTAAGAGGTAGAGAGGTAACCTGCTTTCCCCAATTTAGCTAGTATTCCCCATTTTTACCTAGTAGTTTTAGTGCTAGAAAGCTTGACTATCCTAAATATAATAAGGAAAGGGTATCTTAATAGTCAAAAAAATTGTCTTAGAATTATGGAAGCAAGATGATGTTACTCTTCACTTAATAGAAATCGGGAGAAATTTGTTGAATGGGTGAAGGCTTAACATTAAAATTACACCAGCTGAGCTATGGGTTAAGATGGTAGATTAAACACAGCATTTAATGCTGTTCCCTCATGAAGCCCACTAAATTTAGAGTAAAGGATGAAACCCACACAAATGCTGGGACAACAGGAAAGGAGATATTAGCAAAAAAATTCTGGAAGCTGAAAAGCAGATGAGCAAAAAGTAACTTAGCAGAACTGAGAAAGTCAAATCCTAAGTCAGTATTGAGGAAAACTGAGAACCCACACAAGTTATACCATGGGATCCTCAAGAGGGTAAAAAAAAATGCCAGTCCCAGGCAATTTTTGAACTGCAAGCTTGGGAGAGAGGCAGTCAGGGAGCAGGAAGAAGCTAAGTAAAAGGAGGTATGGGTGAAGCAGTTTGAAAATCAGGTAAATCACTATTTCTCATTCTCCCCAGCCCCATGATCCTGGGAGACTTCTGTCACAGCATAAAATTCTGGAAGCTTATTCCCTTAGAAAAAAGTAAAAAGTAAAACACAGGGTCTCTGGGGACAGCAATACAGTTAAGAGTGTGGATACCAACCTAAAAACAAAGGAAATAAGTCACAAGAAGGCTGACTGTTGCCACCCCAGGTCTGTTCCCTGAAGAGTCTGGGCGGTCAGATTTCTACTGCGGCCTGAGAGTGGGAGAGTGTTTTCTGGAAATCTCACTAGCACAAGAAGGAAGTGTCAAAGATACCGAGTATTCTCCTAGGCAGGAGCTCAGTGTTGACCACCTAGCAGGCAATCAGATTCACAAAACCTTCTTAGTATCCCATTCTCAATCATGAACAAAAACCAGGTTTACCAGGCATCCGAGTTAAAAGGAAAACTTCTAAGTGAGAGAAGACCCTCTCACATGGAAAACAGAGATCAAAGTGACAAACAATATGAAATCAACTTGGAGAAAATAGAGACAACGCAAAAAGAAAAGGAAACATTTATAGTCTCAAAAAGATAATACAGACATGAAAGAAGCCCAGAGATAAAACACAAGAAAAACATTCATGTAAGTTAAAAAGAGTTCTTAGTAATACAAAACATAAACAGAAAATAAAATGGAAATCTCAATACAAGAATTATAAGACAAAGTAAAGGGAATATACCATAAAGTAGAGGAAAAGAGATGAAAAAGAGAAAAGTAGAAAATTGGTTGATTACATCCAAATAATAGAGTTCTAGAAAAAAAGACAAAATCACAAAAACAGGAGGGAGAAAATCATCAAGAAAATAATTCAAAGAAAGTTCCTGGAAACGGATGACCAGAGCTTTTAGATTTAAAGGCCTCATGAATGCCGAGCACAGTGGAATCACAAATTTGTATAAGCTTCAAAAGAGGGGGAAAGAATAAACTTAGCAAAGAAAAGAAGCTGGAAATGACTGCAGTTTTCTCAACAATCACCCTGAAAGCAAAAAACATTGGGAAAATGCCTTTAACACTCGGAAGGAAAGTTATTTCTAATCTAGTAAAAATTACTATGATGCTATAATAAAGATATTTTCAAACATGCAAGGTTAAAAAAATACTTCCCTCCCATTCTTTTTCATTAGGTTACTGCAGTATGAGTTCTACCTCGTACCAAAAAAAAAAAAAAAGAGAGAGAGAGAGAGAGAGAAAATAAACCAAAAAAGAAGATGACATGGAAAACAGGTTATCCAAAACAGGAGAAAGGATGAGAGAATCCATTAGGGAATCAGAACATATTACCCCCACAGGACTAGGACTGCTGTGCAATAGATTCGGAGGGCAACTAGTAGGGTTTAGAGAGTGCATCCCAAAAGACAGACACCCTGAGGGCTGTCATCTCTAAGATGCCAAGGCCATCCTCCTACTTTTTACAAGCGAATAAAATGCCCAGGGAAGCCTGACCCTCATTTGTAGCTGCTCTAGGTTTATCCTGACAACGTGCTGACGCATTTTCTGTTCTTCACGCTGCCATACAGCCTAGATCAGGTGAAGACACTCATTTTGCTTTACAGAAATGTTCATCTTTGACCCACTCCTGAGAGCTGCACGTAGGGCATGATGCATTCAGAAGGAGACAGTAACCCAGAGCCACCCAGTCCCCTTGTCATAGTCCTGCGGGATGCCTAGTATCTGGTCCATACCCTAACTCTGCCACAGAAGAGACATGTCAATTTTACTACAGTAAAGGTGAAGCCGCGTGATTACTCAGATTCTGTTCAGTTTATCTTCCCTCGAGAGGCTTCATGTAACAGTGGCAATATTCTCCTTTCCTCACACAGCTACGCAAATTTCAAAAGTAATCTACATTTTACTCGCAGATATTTACGCTGGTGATAACATCATAAATAAAGCAAGGAGATAATTGCCACAAGTCAGGGTAGCGAGTACTTCTGGAGGGTGGAACAAGAAGATGCAATGATGCGATCAAGGAGAGGCACACAGGAAGCTTCTAAAATGTTGGCCATATTCTAATTCTTAAGTTCAGTAGTGGATGGATAAGTGGTTGCTTTATTATTTATAAACTTTGCATGTGTTTTATACACTATCTATGTAACATATATCATAATCTGTAAAAGTAAAAATAAACACCATATATTTTTCAAAGCTCTTTGCTTTTGGATCCAACTGATGAACATTCAGTTGCTTGTATTTCACATGATAAATACTTATTTGCTCACCACTGTCAAAAAAGGGGTTATGTGTGACATACACAGCACATTGTAGAAGTCTTCATAGAGATTCCTGAAGACAGCAGTATTTAGAGAAGGCTTCCAAGAGTGAGTGGAGTCCATGAGGGAAGGTAGGGTGTGGTTGTCCTCTCCATGCAAGTATCACAGTTTATTTATTCTTCTCCTCCACCCCAATGACAAGTACAGTGCTTAGAATATAGAAGGAGCTCAATACATATTGAGTAGCTGGATGTATTTGAGGAAAAAGCATACCAGTCTTCAGCAGAAACGCAGTCTGCTCTGATACTGTAGCTGTCTTCTTGCTTCCCCCTGTAGACTGTCTTTGTCCCAGCTTCCCAGAATTACTGAATGAAAAGTTTCTAAAATGGGGTTTCACTTAAATCATATCTGCTTTTTATTAACTGACATGAGTAATTTATTCTGGAACAGATATTCACATCATGTAAAAAATGAATAATACAGATTCCCCAGCAGTTCTCACTGGCCATCAGTGGTTTTCTCACCATACAGCTAAATTGGATGACTCAAAAGAATATTTTTCTTGTTTTGTTGATTCTACAAAACTTAAGAATTGATACTATAATTATGTCCTTAATAGTTTTGTGGGGTTTTTTTGACTATCTTATTGAAGACAGAACTTCCACAGATGCTTCTGCTGCAATCATTATATGAAAGTGATGAGCTGAGGTCAGCAGAGTGACTTGGAAGAAACCCTGGAGGGGATTTGAGTAGTTGAGTTATTGGCTTGTGCTCTGAGGTTTTATTGCGGACGCTCATGAAAAATGGAATTGAGGACCTGCCATGACCTCAGAGCAGCTAAATGTTTTTGAACGAGCTCCTTTTCTCTGACTATGGACTATGTTTACTCCCAAACTCTTCAAGTGAGTTTTCAGTTTAACTCACAACAGATTGTTTGGATAATAATCATAGAAGGCTACTTTCACTGTCTTTACTGCCTCATTCATATGGCCTTTGTTTTATTTTTTGGTGTGTTACTCTGGCTGGCTTTAGCTAGTGATATTTCTTCTTTATTATACATCCAATAGATATTTATAAAATGGCAATCATGTGCCATGAACTGTGCAAAATGCTACGAATCAAATTATGAGAAATAACGCATTAAACACTCCCCCACAAAACACAAACTCATTTTACATTAAAAAAAATGACGCAAATATATTATACTCCATGGTCACTGCTTTGAAGCAAACATATAGACCAATGTTCTAAATGTGTCTTTTATTAGCTGGAGAATCAAATTCCTCTGGCAAAAGTGGAATGAAGTTTCCAGAATAGCTTTCCCTGCGAATCAAACATCTAAGGTAAAATTGCAGGGGAGGGATGGGATAAGGCAAGAAAAGAGAGGAAGTTCTGAGGAGAGGAGAGAATTCGGGAAGGTGTTCAAAGCAGGAAGTCACCTGGCAGTTCAAGGACCTGAAAAAGAACAACATAAGTGGAGCCCGATGAGTGAGGTAAAGCAACAATGAAGACAGAGGCAGGGGCCCATTATATAGACAGTGGGACCAGATTAGAGTTATTTTTATCTTAAGGGATCCCAAGATATAACTTGTGTGGGTTCTCAGTTTTCCTCAATACTGACTTAGGATTTGACTTTCTCAGTTCTGCTAAGTTACTTTTTGCTCATCTGCTTTTCAGCTTCCAAAATTTTTTTGCTAATATCTCCTTTCCGGTTGTCCCAGCATTTGTGTGGGTTTCATCCTTTACTCTAAATTTAGTGGGCTTCATGAGGGAATGGCATTAAATGCTGGCATCATTGCACCAGGCAGAATCTGAGGCACCCTCAAGCCTGGAGATAAATATTCTGATCTTTCCCCTTCCTGATGCTGCTCTATTGCCAATGCTTCCCCAGCCAGACCCACCTGAAGAGCACAGGTGAAGGTCAAGGCAGAACATGGCAGATAAGGGCCAAGAATTGATCTAGGGAGAGGGTTGCGGACGGAGAATAACAAGCCCAAACAGTTAGCATTTTCCTACAGTTATCCACGTTTGAAGATAAACAGAAGTGAACGGTTTGGAGACATATCTAGGAGGCAAAATCAATAGGCCTTGATGCTGAATTCCTGGTGGGGGTGAGGAAGAAAGAGGGCAAAGATTTCTCCTCAGACTCTGCCTGGTGCAATGATGCTGCAGTGAGATAGATGCTGATACTCTTGACAAAGATAAGAAATCCTAGCAGAGGAAGGGTGGGTGTGGTGGTATTACGAGTGGGTTCAGCTCTCAACCTGCTAAATTTTAAGTATATTTGAGACCGTCTAGTGTGGATATTAAATAACTTTTTGGTACTCTCAAATCCATATGGACCATCAGGCTACAGTGAGTCCCACAGGTGCAGCCCTTGATCAGGGCCAACCACACCCTGAAGCCAGGGCATCAGTTACAAGGGGAGAAGGAGGAGAGAACATGGATGTATTAGAACATTCCCTGTGCGGACCTTCATCCTAGAGTTTGAGTTGATCATCCAGCTCTGTCTAGGCAGCCTTATCCCTCACAGAGAACCAGGGAAAGAGGAGCTACACCCTGTAGCAATAACACTCCCACAAGGTAATTGAAAGTTGATTTTCTAAGGTATTTTGCCTGAGGATAGAATCCCAAGCACTTCTAACTGACTACCGGACATAAAAAGTAATTCTCTCCCATTACCTGTGAACTCACTGGCTTGTATTTCCACAAGACCCCAGAGGCACTCAGATGGGTCCCTTAGCTGGTATCTACTCTGTAGCCACTTCTCGGTAGTGCCTGTGCTTGTGAGTATGGAAGGTGGCCATTCCATTGCCCATGGCCTGGGATGAGAATGACCCAGCAGGTGCTGGACGTCTTCCTTTCTCCCAGGCTCATCTTCAAGGCAGTTTCTGATATAATCCCTCTCCGCACTGACACTACACTTTCCATTTCTGAAGCCTTTACCTCTTTACTGTTTGAGATGAGTTTCTAACTGTTGGCCTTCTTACTAGGAGCCAGAATTTCTGCTAATGTCTTTCTAATTCCTCCTGCCCCAGAATCAAATGCCCTTGTTTCTTTGTGCAGCATGATGTCAGCACCATAAAGCCGGATACAGTAACTTCTTGCTCATAACTTGGAGAATAAATTAACACATAATTACCATGACTGAGAAAACAAGAACAATCACACCCAACAACAATCCCTCCCATGGAACCAGCGCAGGACATTATGGAATATTCCCATTTGGATTGAGATTTTGATAAAAGGTGGACTGGTGGAACATGACGGGCTATAAGCCATCATGTTCTGTAAACCATCTGGGCTTCAGGAAACTTTTTTTTTTTAATTGAGGGAAACAGGGCATTATTGAAAAATTACCCGGCTGAAACAATGCTTCCAGGATCTAGTGAGCCCACATTTTACACAGAGCTAGTCATAGAGTAGACAATCAATAAACTCTTGTCTAAAGATGGATCTCACAACCATAACTATATCTCATTCCACGTGGTAAGAGCTACGATAGAGGTAATCACAGAATCCAAAGGAAGCCCTAAAAAGGGACCCCCAACTCAAACTAGAGAAAGGGGAGTGTAGCTGTGGATCATTTCCCGAAGTAAATATTCTAAAGGGTGGGAAATGATACAACATCAAAGGGGGACAGTCATAGGAAAAGTGAACAGCCATCCACAGCTTGGGAAAGATAACTGCATCCGTATAATTGAAAATAATGTCCACTTATCCCCGAGACAAAAAAGCACATAAAAGTCTTTTCCCTGGGATATCTTAGATTATCATAATTACACCTCATTCATAGAAATAATGCTTGTGGTAGCAGATTTCAAATTGTCTTGTGATTTTTTATTCTCTCTAGTCTCTCCCCAACTTTAGGAATCCAAGCAGTGATTGTGAAAAGGAAACAAGATCATATAAAAGAAACAGGAGAATTCACTCCCTTGGCTATCACTGTGCAACCCCTCCTCCAACAGCCAGTGAAAAAAAGGGAAGACAAGGGAGGAACCCATATTTTCTTGTTGACCAATGTAAACTACCCTTGCTTCCGTGATTCTACGTAACAATATAACTGAGGTTGAGGGATGCAACTTAAGGTATATTGTTAGGTCAGCTGTCCCCTTGGCTGGCACACCAACCAGTGCCCCACAAATGATGAACAAGCACTGTTCACAATCGGATTACTATCACGGTTTTGCCAAAGAGCACTCCTCTCGGGCAATAAAATATGACTTTGTTTTCAGTGTCAGACGTGATTAAGTTAAACATGTGAAGATTCCTAACCTTATCGATTTCTTTGTATTATGCTCATATTTCTCATGCTTTTCAGCACCTTATTCATGCTTAAAATAGAGGGAGAAATTTGAAAGGACAGCGGCTGTTTAAGAGTCCAAGAGAGTATAGGCAGGGAGATGTGGAACAGTGCTTCATGGGAAAGGATAGACGTAAGATGCTAAAGAGTAGTAGAAAGACTACTGATTTTGCCTTTTTTTCAGGTCGGACTATTTACTAAATAAAGACAGTTCCATGGAGATGAACATAAAATCGTACAGCAGGAAGAGGCCCGAGAAATAGGTTAACTTCCTTCATTTTACAGATGAGATGCAGGGCATTCAATGTAATGATGTGAACCACCTAAAAATCACACAGTAATTGATAAAGTCAAAACGCAAATCTAAGCCTCTTGGTTCTGAAACAAGGTCCCTTTCCTGAGATTTTGTGCGATCTTCAACACCTCTGAGTCTCAGTTTCCTCATCTGTTAAATGGAGAGAATAACATATATCTCATAGGCTTGTTTTGGAATTGAATAATCGTAATACAGGTAAAATTTCTTAGCACAATGCTTTTCATGTAGTACTGAAATCAATATTTCCTGTTGTTATTGTATTATAATATTAATACATGCTTTTCTTCAGTATTTTTCTTAGGAGATGGTCTCCTGAAAAGTCAGCAACCAAATGTACAATGACTCAAACACACTAAGATGTGGCCATTTATCAAATAGGTATTTGCCACCAAGATGCCTAAAATCCTTCCCTTAAGGGATTTTTCTCTGGTTCAACGTGTGAAGATTCCTAACCTTATCGATTTCTCTGTATTATGCTCATATTTATCATGCTTTTCAGCATTACTCTCTCCCCAAAATACATTTTTACAATGGGAACATGTTTGAATGAATGCACCAATATCTATGTGTCTAAGGTGAACTGATGCTTTTATTCTAGTAGAGTGTGAAATAAGAGGGACTAAAATTTCTAGAAAGTTAACTTATAACATACAACTCAAAAGGGGAGGACGAGATGTTGCTAAGATATAAGCAAACCTTCCACACATATGCTAGGTAGGTACACTGGCCCTTCGCAGTGCATTATGAATCCTAGGTTCTTATGCTTGGACCTTGTCACAGCACAACTGAGGCAATGGGCAATTGTGCAAGGCCACACTGCAAGAAGAATACTGGAAAACGACAAAGTCTCCAGAGGAGGAAGGAATGGGATTAAAGAATTGAGAAGTTATATAATATGAGAACAAGTTAAAGCACTGGGGTATATTTAGGAAGAAAAGAGGGAAGGGTAGAATGGACATGATTGCCTCTCTCTGATGTAGAAAGGATCCCAGCAAGGCACCGTGCATCCTCTCAGGATGCCAGGGCAGTCATTCGCCTCTTCTTCTAAATACCCTCTGTTTTTTCTTTGCTAACATTTATTATAGCAAAACCTGAGTGTTTATGTCTTTTTTTTTTCTCATTAGGTTTTAAGCTGGAACCATGTCTGCTTTACGTTTGGATTCTCATTATTAAGACAGCACTTGGCATATAAATCTTTTTGTTGAGTGAACAAATAAACTATCCTGTATAACTCCAAAGAGCAGGAGTAAGACCACGGGTGTGGTTCTCAGAGAGATATTTCAACTGCATAGCAGGAAAGCATCCTTAATGCTTAGAATCGCACAACAGTCTGTATTAGCAGTTCATGAAGAAAGAAGCATCAGTGGCTCTTCCATAAGGAATGTGGGCTCCTGCACTAGGCTGGGAGGTTGCATTAATGACTGCTAAGATGAGTTCAGGCTTTTAAATTTTTAACTGGAATAAAGAGCCCCTACCTGGTCTCAGTGACATTTTCTTTCCTCTCTGATCCATCTTCCACATTTTTTAAAAAAGTATTATGCTACCACACAAATGCCATCTTCACCTATATTTCTTGAAAAGTCACTGGGTCTCATTGCCAACACCAGCATCTGTCAAAACATGTTTTTGGAAAATGCCAATCCATGGGATGGTCAATAAAAAATGGGTCCCATTGTAAAATACATTTGGAAAATGCCACATTCTAGTCTTCCCTTCAAGACTTGAGACTATGGTACTCCTTTACATACATGTTACAGAGACATTGGTATATCCCAAATAGGGCACAATTTCAAATTGGTTTTTTCTAGCCTCATCTTAATCCAAGATAATGTTTTCTTTCAATTTCAACATCACCCCCCAAGTGCTCATGTTTCTCACCTACTGTTCTTGGGGCTTAAAAGTTTTCAAACTGTGATTTGAGATATGGCATCTCAGTTAAGTTGGATCATTGGGGAGGATGGAGAGAAGAAGAGGATAGGATGAGTTGTGCAGAGTCTCTGGAGGACATCAAGCAACACTTAATAGCTTAGTAGAGTGACCATCTGAGGTTGTTGTGACCTCACACCTGGCACCACGAATAATAACTTGAGGCTAAGATCACTTCCACAAAGCTCAACAGCATACTTTCTTCCCAAAACATCTAGCCGTCTCCACCCTCCTGTTCTCTCCCCAGAGGTCCTTTCCTCTCCTCTTCGTAGTGAAATACATCTCCTAGGCACTGTCATCTGTAAGCCATAAGAAAGGATAATCAAGGATTGATCAGTGACAGGGAAAGCTAACATCAAGTACAGCTATCAATACCCTACAGGTGACACTGTTGGGACCCTGCCCAAACGCCATTTATCAGGCAGATGCACCCAGACCTGAGCTGCTGTGAGTGTTGGCCAACAGCCCATAACTGTCCTCTTTGGATCCAGAGAATCACCCTCCATGGAACTAGAGCACCTAACTCCAGAGTCACACCTCTGTTTATCCCTCCCTCTATGTAGCCAGTGACTGACTGAAGAGGTACAAGAGACCAAGCCCTGGCCTCAAGGGTGGGGGCCAATCTTTGCTTAACTTCCCCATCTTGCTTCTCTCACGCCCTTCCCCTTAAGAGCACTCACTCAATAAATCAGCCCAAATTCCTGTAGCAGGCTCTGCTTCCAAAATATCCAACCTAAGACAGCACCAACAGACCAATCACGGGGCTCAATTCTCTCTCCAAATATTCTGAATCCTTAAAAATCATTTTTCATGGCCTTCCCTTCCTTCCTTCTTCTGTCATATATCTGCCTTTACAGCCGTGGAGCGTTTATTGTATTTCCATAAAGAAGAGCTACGCCTAGCTCCTCAAAATAGAACCATCTTGATAGAGCATCTTCCCACTGACTGCTTCTCCCAATTGCTGATGAATACATAATTATTTACAATTATAACATAATATCAAATGTAGCAATACATTTATAACATTTATATTTGTTTCTATAATTATAACTCCCAGAGATTTTTTAGGCCCATGTATAAATTTTTAGTCATTATGTGTAAACAGATTCAATACCAGTGTACTGAGTTATCTAACTCAGTATTTTATTTGATTTATCTTGCATGGTTAAGGTCTTACATCAAGATTTAGTTTAGTTTTGTTTTGTTTTAAGAAGGGTTATAGGTGTTATAATCTTTGAGTGCTTGTTGGGATATAACCTTTATATTTAACAACAGTTTGGCCAGGTATAAAAATCTTGGATAATAATTTCTGTCATTACTCTACACAGTTTCTCCCCTGTGTTCTGTGACTGAATTCTGCCATGAAGAATTTTAGACCAGCTTTCTTTTTTCTGACTGGACTCTCATAGAAACTTTGTTTTTATTCATTAGGATATGTTTCACATCAACTTCTCCTGAAACACAAAAAAGCCTTTTCTTCTTAACATTAAAATTCAGGTTTTAATTGATTTCAGGAAATGCTCTTTTATTGGGTATTTTAATTTTTTTCTGCATTATATTATTTTCTTTTCAGGTGTATCATTTATCATAATTTATATCTCCTTTGTCAAACTTGCATATCTGTAAACATTATCTATAAACACTTCAGGCTCTATTTTTTTGGAATCTCCTTTGTCAAACTTGCATATCTGTAAACATTATCTATAAACACTTCAATCTCTATTTTTTTGGATTCTATTTTTTTCCTGTGATTATCTCAAATCTTTTTTCTATGCCATGGATGCTGTTTTTAGCATTAACTTTTTAAATTATTTTTTTTAATGTGATCACGATTTTTGATAGTTTTTTTTCCTTCCTTTCCATTTCTTTCTTAAGATCTGCCTACCTGTTTTTCCTCTCAATGTGATGTTTGTGTATCTTTTAATTATTCTCTTGATATCTTTTTTCAAATAGTTTATATTCACTTTATCTTAAAATATGAAAAATATATATTTATTTTCTTCTTCAGTTTTTTTTCTCTGTTATGTTATCAGATTTGCCTTTTGTTTTCTGTATTCCTCTCTGAAGATCTTGTGTTAGTTTCTTTATGATTATTGTGCTTCTTGGAATGAGGAAAGTTCTGTCCAAACCAGTGACGTGCTGATAAATGGGGAACTTGCAAAGTGCGACCTGGAGAAGCCAGTGTTTCTACTTGGGTGTGCCGTCTCAGGACACTTTCGTACTAAATCATGCATATGTTCTTTGGTGCTTGGTTCTCCCAAGGTCTGAGCACTCCCCTTTGGCTCAGCTTGGTTCTTGGTCAAATCTGAAATCTCACATGTTCTCTCTTTTGTGATTTACCATTAGTTTTTACCTCTCCAAAAGACACTGAAAGCAGGTTCAGAGAATCCATAATACTTTTCAAGGTTAGGAGAAAAAAAGGATTGGCTTCTGGCTTACTTCTGTGGAGAAAATGGAGTTTCTTCTCATCGTTTTTTTCTTATCAGTGGATACTTTCAAAAAGGGAAGCAAATATTGCATTTATCCAATTATCTTTTACTAGAATTCCACTTTCTAAACAGTGACCATGCTTCAACCTGCTGCTCTTTTATCATTACTTTCATTTTTTATTACCTAATGAACATCTACATTTACTGTTGGCCTTTCTAAATTTATCTGCTGTTAATTTCCAAAATTTCTTATAGACAAAAGCAGCACCATTTTTGCAGTATTTTGCCTTTAGGCAATTTCCTTTATGAAGCAGTCTCTAGGAATGCATCATGTACAAATTAGAGGTCATCTGTATTTTACTTTATTCATTTACTCACCCCTTATTCATTTACCAAATATTGAGTGCCTCTGACGTGTGTTAGCCCAAATAGAAACTGAGGGGAAAAAATAAATAAAACACTTATCAGCACTTCATAAATCCCCTTCAGATAAACAAAAAAGTTTTAAGGAATCTGATAATAGCTTTAGAGGGCAATTTCAGTTACTCTGCATTTCTCACATCCATAAATATTATTAAGTGATGATTATCTGCTTTGCTCCTGACCAGGGAAATTGAATTTCATGAGCTACTGGTGAGATTGATTTTTCTAAGAAAGGAACATTGGTCAGTTATTTCAGTAGATTTTTCTTTTTTCCTTGTGGTTGTATTTTGAAAGGGGAATATATGTACCCCCGAGAAGATGTGCATATGTGACTATTTTTATAATAATCTGACCACAATACATGAAGGGGAATGTAAAACGACTGCATATAAATCCCGTAGCTGAACAGCAAGGATCTATTTTGTAGAATTCTAAAACAAACCCTTCCGTTGCCTGAGTTCTCTGGAGAAAATACGTCATGTAAAGCCAGTGAACATGTAAACAAGTACTAGACCGACACAACTATCAGATGGGAAATATAAAAGGTGGATGATGGCTCCACACTATGGATGCAGAAAGAACAACTGTTGCTGTTTTAAGGAAAGAAGGAACCATATTTAGAACTGGCTATGAAGTTGCCCTCTTTCTCAGCAGAATGCAGAGGAATCTGATCAGGGACTCTGGTTATAATTATGGTGCTGACTATGAGAATCAGTTATAGATAAAAGTGTCAACGGAGAATGAACTGGGGAGTTTGGCCCTCTTTTGTTCACCAGGGTGTACAGGAATGGAAATTGCTCTGCCAGGTGTAGGATGTCCCTGGGTGTCTCAGACTTTTGACTCCTTTTTAGATCAATGTATGCCAAGTGAATGGCACCAGCCAATGCATGTCCAAGGTCAGAGTGGCCAAATAACCAATACCGATTTTTTTAGAAGACTGAATAAAATGTAGTATTGCGAGGTGTCATAAACCGTTCTCCTGCAGTGTCAAAGTAAGGACAGTATATGACTAAGACTGAGAGAAACAGTGGGAAATTTAGTGACAGGCAGCCTGAGTTTCTCTAGCCTACTCATGGAACCTCCTAGAAGCAACTAAACTCTTGGTCTCACTACCTGACAAGTGTGTATAAATGAAGAGATATTTCCTTTTAAAAAATTCGTATCAATGAGTGATAGTATAATTATACAAAATTTATATCTGGAAGTGACTTTAGAACGCCTCACTCACAGTAGGCTTCCAATCTCTTTCACAGACAAACCTTTTCTTCGAACAGTGTCTTATTATGTTGGACTAGTGGCTGAAAGCAAATAAAACTGGAGTTGCTCAGGGCTCAGGCTCTGAGTAACCATAGCTGAGCAGATAAAGATCCAAGGAACACAGTTTGAAAAACTGAACTGACTGGTACGGGTACTGTAGCTAGACAGTGGCAGAGCTAGGATTAGAAGTTGGATAAACAAACCCCCAAAATTAATTAATTTTTTTTTAAAAAAAAAGAAGTTGGATAACCTGCTTCAATGCCAGTACTCTTTACCAATATTTTCCAGACTTCAAGGAGTAACCTGCTTCAATGCCAGTACTCTTTACCAATATTTTCCAGACTTCAAGGAGCACACTAATCACTTAGAAATCTTATTAAAATGCAGATAAGTCCATGGTTCCGAGGGGGTCTTGAGACTCTGCATTGCTAACACGCCCCCAGGTAACATCAGTGCTTCTGGTCCAGGAAGCACACTTGGAGAAGCAAGGCTTTGCACCAAACCACATTGCCAGCAATGAACAAGTATCTCAGACAGAAATTTAATCTAAGTTATAAACCACCTTTTTAAAAAATAATTCACTCAGAACTTCCATTTTCACAATCTTGACTAATCTCCAGTTAAAAATAGAAGGGGGAATGAGCAGAGTAAAGAGAAGGAGAGAATTTGTTGGTCCCAAGTGGTCCACTGACTGATCCTTAAAGAATTATCAATAATATGAAAACAAAGAATGGCTCACATTAGACCTGATTATTTTTGAAATTATAAAGCCAAGTTTGAAAATCCTAACTTTAAAACACTATATTTTGAGGGAGGATCCTCAGATGAAATGAGTACAGAGGATGTAAGGCTGACGGCTGCCTATAGAAACATTGCACAGTAGATGAAGCTAACCCTGAGAGGTCCTCCACATTCCCTTTGTGGCTTCACCCTTCTGGGCACTCACCACCCCTGTGCCTCCTCTTTGCAGCCTAGCACTCACCTCACCATGTAGGGCAGCACCAAGCTTTCCTAGCAAATCCCATCTGTTCCTTACCCGGCAAGTCACACTCCATACATCTGAGGCAACTGACCAACTAATCTGCAGGTTAAAAATAACTTGATGTGTTTTCACTTTAAGGCAGTATTTGGATTCACGTATTGACCTTAGAAGCATGAATGAAAATTAGTGACAAAAATACAAGTTAAATGTTTCACAGGCCTTCCTGTAGTCTTTATTATACCATAAAAGACAGCTGATTCCTCAGTGAAGTAGATGCTATGAAATGGATAGGCCCTTTAAAGACAGGTTATACTCCTTGAAGCCTAAGAATTTGGTTATTACTTGTGGTCTAAAATCCACAATGGAAACCAAAGTGAATTTCCATGCAATGAAGTTCTCACTAAATCAATAACAAGGACACAGAATGCCTTAACGTTAGTTGGGAAAAGAGCCACATTTTGAGAAGCTGATGGAGAATTGATTGTATTGACCTTTATCCACCACAGTTGCTGCAAATATAACATAAGAAGAACAGTCTTTTTGTACCTTTGGGCAGTATCTGTATGCAAATCCCTGGCATGACTTTCAAAAATTTCTACAAGAAACTCTACCTGAAGATTTAGCTTCTTTGGGTGCTAAACGTCAGTACTTCATGAACACAAAAACAGAAGTTAAAAAAAAAAGTCCAATAATTTATTCTCACAAAACAATTTATTCTATTCCATTTACATTTTTAAATGAGATGCTCTCTTCTGAATTTAATGTAGTAAACCAGTTTAAACTCTTTAGAAACCTACATGGGTATTATTTTCTTGTAATTTGGTGAAGTACAGGCAAAGCATTTGAGTAATGAAAAAGAGGCATTTTCTCCCCAATACTGCATTAAGTAAAAGCAAATCACTAACTTATAATCTTGTTTCCATGGGAACCTAAGTATAGAGCCAGTTTGATACAAGGCATTTCTCCTGGTATACATATTTTTCCCCTTCTTGTAATACACTTTTGATTGCTGTCCAAAGGCTAAAGAGTAGTGCTGAGAACCAAATGATCATCTTTGCTCCTTTTTACCACGTTAAGAGAGTTGCGGAAGTAGCTAAAATAGAAAACAGCACAGTCTCTTCATAGCAGGACTGCAGGAAGGACTGGCTGGAAGAATGGACTTTGAAGGAAAGAAAAAAATGCCTTAATGAACCTGATTGCCTGACTTGAGATCTGGAGATTAAATCTGAACTTCTCAACTCCATCTTCATTATCTCCTAAGTTGTGTGCATAGCACACCTCTGCCTGGTGTATCCAGCATGCTGCCTGTTACAGGACAATGTTTTCCAGTCATTCAAATGACTTTTTTTTTTTTCCTGGAACAGTTGTTCTCAAAGTGTTGTTACTGGACTAGCAATATCAGCAGCATCTAGGAACTACGTTAAAAATGCAAATTTTTGCACTCAACTTCAAATCTACAGAACCTGAGACTCAGGAGGGACCCAGCAGTATGTTTTAACAAGCCCTCTGTGTGGTTCTAATGCATGTTTATGGAATCACCAGTTACACACCTGTGTGACTTGTGGGGAGGTGCGGACTTAGACTTGCAGATAAGTGACCCTCAGCATATGCAGTGAAGAGTGGCTAGGATTGACGTCTCATCTACAGCACCTGCCCTAAGAGAGATCCCTAAGGAAACTAAATATCCTGGGAATACTTAATATTTAATGCTAGAAAAAGGATGACGTGAAGCATGCTGTTATATGGGGTAGTGGATTAAGATTAAATAATTTTTTAAAAAGAAGTAGGAGCAAACTATTTCTTATATCATATTGAACTTTCTCTTACAATGAAATTGGGCTAGAGACCACCCCTGACTCCAAAGGGTAGCTAACTAAACAAATGTACAGACACACAATATTTGAATTTAGACTTTTCAAGGTGCAGGCTGTACTGTTTTCTATCCATCTGGAAACAGACTCCTTTATTTGCATCTAAACCAGCATTTTATTTTTAGGAAAAAACTGTATCAGAATGCATTGCACCAAAAGCTCTTTTTGTAAATTATATCTTCAATAAGCTGCCTACCTTTCTAGCCTAGTCCTCTTGACAGCTCTTGTTGGAACACCACAGTAGGTTAGGTGCCCGTTGCACAGGTGCCGAAAAGGGACTCTTGGGACCTCAAAGCCTCCTTCTAACACTAACGTTCTCTCATCACATGACAAATTGGGCTCTGAGAAGACACCGGGGTTATCATTCTCAACATTCACTCTGATCATGAATGTCAAAAAGTAGAAGTCTGGTAGCATATGGAATGTTGGGAAGTAAAGCTGATCCTAGGATAAAACTGGAAACTGTACTAGGACTAAATCCTCACTTCAAACGTGTTTCTTTATCTCTTGTCTCTTTCTCTTTGCAGAGCACACAGAAAAAGATATAATTATTTTAAGAGGCTTATACTTAGAGTCCAGTTTAATCAAGTAGCTGCTATATGCTATAGCATGCTATACAGTATTACCTACGCACAACTTGCTTTTCCTTATTACTAGCCATGAGTGAATGCACTGAGTGTTGTTTGGAAGTAAGGCCATGATACCTGGTAACTCCTATTATTGTTGTAGGGAATTGGGGAAAATACTCTGATGAGAACCCAAACAAGTTTTCTCCTGCCTCCATTTTGGAACAATTTATACCTTCTATGGCAATAGAGGATACAAAGGCATTGCAGTTATTTCGTTTAAAAAAAAATTATTGCATTTTTTCATGTAAGATATCTACCTATTTGACCTGGGGGACAATGAGTAACATATACAAACCCCAAGTCTTTGCCAGGGACCTTGCAGTCCTGTCCTGTAAAATGAAAGTATCCCTAACCTCTTAAGGGAAGGGCTTATCTTTTTATTTAAGACTTTGTTCTTCTCCTTTGAGCAACTGACAACAGGATTAAGACCTAGAGAAGCTCCAATATACGTCATAATCAAATCCATTCTCTGTCCCCTCAACCTAGGGATGGGAAGAGAACACCTCCACCATTGGCTAGAGCTGGCAGCTTAGACATTCCTTAAGGGTACTTGGCTGACAGCTGTGGGCACCCCCTTCTTTCTACATTCCCAATAATGTGGACAATGCCAAGGAGAGCCTCAGGACCATGCAGACAACTGAAGTTTTCCATCTTCAGGCAAAGACCTGAAAATAATGCAGGTAATGTCTAACAACTGTTTGGGCATTGTATTTAACTGAGAATTAATAAAACTGTATAGCAGGTTTTTCTGTCTTGCTGTTTGACTAAAATGACCAAAGTGGGAGAGTCACATCTAATCTGGTCAAAGTAATATTGGTTTCCTTCTCCTTTTTTTTTTCACTTTAAAAGGCATCACAGGCAGTGAAATGCAGCCCCTTGAACAGGTCAGTGTTCAATGATCTGCTGTTTACATAATACTTATCTCTAACCTTTCCCCATAATGATGTTCGAGGTTGGTCAAGGAGCAGGCAATCCTCAGTGAGGAAGTGTGACCAAGCAGCTCCTGTTCCCATGCTGAGGACGACACCGGCACAGATCTGCTTCTGGTACCTGGAAAGTTGGCATGTCTCCAAAGGCACTCACAACCCAGTTCTAAGACGCCATGCTTTGCCAGAGGGGAATTAGTACTCTCAGAGTCATGTGTTAAGGAGAAAACTCTGGCTAACTTATGATATGTAAAGGGGAAATAACATACTTGTTTATGTGCTTAGCATTGTGCTGGAAGGGGGAGGACGAAATTTAATTTTATCTGTGCCTCTGGCCCTCCTGGGACCATATTCAGCACTTTCATATACAGTAATGCAATTAATCCTTAGAGCCATTCTCCCAATTTTACAGATGAGAAAACTGAGGCCGCAGAGTTTGTGCATATTGTCAGGTTTGTCTGAAGCACGCTAGCCTCTGCAAAGGATGAATGAAAGCATAAGGGGCAGTTTCTGTGTCACCAAGTAGGTGAGACAGATTGACAGGCATGAAATCATTAAATCCTAAGGTGTGTGGAAAGGATGGGGGGAGGGTTGATACTTTAGTAAGAACTCAAAATGTGAACGGAGAAGGAAATCAGGTGGGCTTTGCAGAGAAAGACCCTTCCCTTCCCCAGGTTACCAAACCAACATCAGGGTTCACTTACTCAGAATAAGATCATCTGGATTTTGTTTTACAAAAGACTGAAGCTTTACAAAAGGCAGGACCAGCCTCTCTATGCTATCTGCTTATTTCTATACTGTTTCCCAAATAAAAATAACTCTAGGGCTTCCCTGGTGGCGCAGTGGTTGCGCGTCCGCCTGCCGATGCAGGGGAACCGGGCTCGCGCCCCGGTCTGGGAAGATCCCACGTGCCGCGGAGCGGCTGGGCCCGTGAGCCATGGCCGCTGG
>NC_041215.1:25881224-25910457 GCF_002837175.3 Physeter macrocephalus | reverse complement strand
GTGAGCCATGGCCGCTGGGCCTGCGCGTCCGGAGCCTGTGCTCCGCAACGGGAGAGGCCGCAACAGAGGGAGGCCCGCATACAACAACAACAACAACAAAAAAAAATCTCTACAGCATGAGAGTTGTATGTTCAAAGACAAAGATATGTTCAAAGACCGCAATCCCTTCAGAGTAATCATGTGTATCATCTCCACAGGTGCCTGGAGATCATTATGGACAATCCTTTTAGTTGCTACTTTTAAAAACAGATGATGGAATGTAACGTTTTATAGCAAGGGACAAAATGTATGGAAAACTTCTCATCTGGAAATAATACAGAGCAAGAAGCAACTTGAAACTCACAGACAGTGTGTGCTTGAAGGAAACTTCCTGTGCCGGGGGTGATGCCATCATGCTTGGGCTCCCTTGTTTGTTAGTTCAGGACCACTTTGTGGATCGAATTCACTTTGAATTACTTTGAGGTTTGGGAGCCAACGTGCATTAAGAGCGGATAGAGGCTAATCCTCCTTGTCTCTACTTACTACCGATCATTATACAGTATTTATACCAATAATTGAGTTCAATTAGCCTGGGAGTGCTCCAGAAGCTGAACTCAAGTCTTGAGAAATAAACACTAAGGTTTATCTGGGCTTCCCTGACATCAGCTTCAGACAGTTACGCACACTTTTTTATTTCTGCTGCACTTTCAGAGGACTATATTCAAACACAGCCAGTTGTTTCTTTCCAACTGTTTTTAAATTGTTCGTTTTAGTCCAAAAATACATGGACAAATGTCAAAAGCCTGCTCTGACAGTTCTGTTCGTCTTTAGCACAACAACCTTCCAGGGCCTTATTATGGAGCTTCTTACTGTGTTCCACAGCGTGTCTTCATCAAGGCCCAAGTTCACGCTAACGCCTTCTTGGAGTCACGTTGATTTGTTGAAGTCTCTTTGCACAGCAGAATGTTTAAGGCTAAATATAGAAAGTAATCAACTAATAATTTTTGCCAAGTACCATGCACTATAAATATATCCATGTATATATATAAATATATCCACATCACGAAGAAAAGGAGATATATATCCTTTTTTTGTGTGTGTGGTACGCGGGCCTCTCACTGCCGTGGCCTCTCCCGTTGCGGAGCACAGGCTCCGGACGCGCAGGCTCAGCGGCCATGGCTCACGGGCCCAGCCACTCCGCGGCATGTGGGATCCTCCCAGACCAGGGCACGAACCCGTGTCCCCTGCATCGGCAGGCGGACTCTCAACCACTGCGCCACCAGGGAAGCCCTATATCCTTTTTTTTAACCTTTGATGTAAAATAAAATTGAATCACTAGTCCCTACTCTCACCTCCTGTCCATCTTCCACGGAAGGGACCATTCACCAAGCCTCATAATCCAGGCACACCCATCATTCCTGAACCATAGAAAGATTTAATACTCTTTGTGTCTAAAGTTTTAAACATGTTCTCAAGCCCTTTGGCCCCCATAACTAAGAGGAAGTTTTGATACATTTAGATGAATAACTACAAAGAAGTCCCTGGACTATCTGTATCTAAATACTCTAATTTGAGTAGTGTCTAAATACTCTAATGAGAGTAAAATTGTCATTCCACTACTGTCCATGAAATAATATTCTCCACTATACACTTCTTTGATTATCCATATCAAAGGAAATCGTAAAGATAAATAGCTGAAAACTAATGAACATCTCAAAGAAGAGTAAGAAGCAGTGACAAGGAACCTAGTATTTACTGAGCACCTACTATGTGGCAGCAGACATGGTATTGTATTTAAACCCATTTGATCTTTACAGCAAGTCTGTGAGGTCTAACTTTCTTCATTTTCAGACGAGGAGACCAAAATTGAGAAAAGACCAGTGATTAGTCAAAGGACAGACAATTAGTTGCAAAGTCTGTATTCATATCCAAGTAGCATGACTGAAATATGCACTGTATCCATTCCACCACCTGCTTTTGAAGTCCACCAGGCCGGGGAATAATTGTGGGTGACTTCTGAACATTCCCTCATAACTCCTGAAGACCCTTCCTCTACCTCATCTTCCCCCTCCTCCTTTCTTTCCTGTGTCTTACTGCGCTTCCTTCATTTCACTCTCTCTGCCGAGTCCTTACCACCCCTAATGAGGAACAGAAACAAAATGTTTAGGTGTTTAAAAATCATACGTGCTTTCTCCATAAAATAAACAAAAGAACAAGCAAACAAGCAAGCATGGAACCTGGGAATACTTACATTTCTCTAAATTTTACATATATGAAATATAGTCTTCAAATGCCCCCCCACACACGTTTTCTGCATTCCTAAATGAGCATCCTACAGCATTCACAACTGGTTTTCTTCAAATAGCCTATACTATCTCTGCCCTCATTATCAGCAAATAATCTAGATTCACAGAGAAAGTGGAGTCCATAGACAGGAACTCCCTCATTGTCAACTACTCCGTTCCCTTCCTTAGACTTATCAATGAGGGATCACAAAGCTGGAAGGGGCTTTAGAGGGCCCTGGGCCACCTTCATCATTTCACCACTGAGGGTCTAGCACTGGAGCTTATTTCCAGCAGAGACTTTGGAGAAAAGCAGATCAGAATCTAAGCTCTAGATCTGATACTCTCCAACCATGTGACCTTGTAAAAATCATTTAATTTGCTTGAATTTCAGTTTCTTCATTTGTAAAATATGAAAAAAAAGAAAGAAAACCCCTTCCTCAAAGGGTTTTACATGTGGTGATAAAATTTCAGAGGCTTTATTAATAAAGGCTTTATTATTAAAGTGTTTGGTTTATATTTGGAACTCAATCTTCATAGCAGTTATGATTTGTCTCAGTCAGGCGTTATTTGGCTGATATGTATGGCATAAACAAAAGCCCACTGAACCTAGTTAAGACCAAAATGACTGTTCACTGGAGTACTATCTGGGCATCTAACAAAAAATCCAGAAAGGACTGCCTAACATCTTGGAACACCAGCACAGGAAGAAATAGCTCTAGGTCACTTCTCCATCTTGTCATCTAATCTCTTGTTTCTGTGCCTTATTGATTATCTGCTGCATTCCTCCCCCCCTCCACTCTGCTCTCTCAGTGCTTAACCCAAATGGGTCATAGCAGCCAAGTTCCCCTTACCTCTAATTCAAGCATACATAATCAATTAAACAAAGCTCCTGTTTCTGAAAGCCCCTATTTCTGGATTTCACATTCTCAGGGGAGAAAATCCATTTGGTTCAGCTTGAGTCAGGTGCCCACCCCAGTGCAGTGAAACTTGGCTGGGATGGGGGAAGGGTAACTGGCTCAGCAAGGGCCATGGAGCAGCTTCTCTGAAAAGTGGATATAGGCAGGCCAGACAAAGGGAAGGGCATGCCTGCTTCCTTATTATCATCACTATCCCTGGAGGCAGAGAGAAGACCAGAACAAAGATGTTCCAATTCTGATACCGTGTGCTATGCTTTCCATTATGACCCAGTATCCTCTTTCTGGATACACTAAGCCCTGTGAGAGCCACACAAAGCCTTGTGTTCAAATGCTTACAGCAACATTATTCATAAAGCCTCAAACTGAAACAACCCTAATGCCTGTTGACTTGTGAATGGGTAGACAAATTGTGATATATTCATACTCTGGAACACCACTCGGCAATAAAATGAATAAAATATTATTACACTCAACAACATGAGTGAATCTCAAAAACATGATGCTAAGTGAAAGACACCAAATGCAAAAGACTACACATTGCATGGTTCCACTCATATAGAATTCTAGAAATGGCAAAACCACAGTGAAAGAAAAACAGATCAGTCATTGCCTGCAGCTGGTAATGACGGTAGGCGTGATGTTAGACAACAAACAAACATGAAACAACTTTTTGGGGTGTTGGAACTATTTCATATCTTCATTGTGGTAGAGCTCACCTGACTGCATACAATTACCAAAGTCCTTCAAACTGTGCATTAAAAATGATTATATGTTATTGTACATAAATTATACGTCAATAAAGCTTTTTTAAAAAGCTAAGAGAAAGAAAGAACGAAAGAAAGAACGAAAGAAAGAACGAAAGAAAGAAAGAAAGAAAAGAAAAGAAAGAAAGGAAGGAAAGAAGGAAGGAAGGAAGAGGAAGGAAGGAAGGGAAAGAAACGGATTGAAAGAGAGTCATCTCCAAATTCTACATGCCATTTTTGAGCTGAGTCAGCATATATCAATTACTGCATTTAAATTATCTATTATTACTACTAATAAAACCTTTATTAAGCAATTACCATATGGCACAAGGTATGCTAAGTAGTTCCTTTATATGCATTACTGAATTGAATTCTCACAACAACCCTGCAGAGTAGGTGTTATTATATCCCCATTTCAGATATTAAGAAGTGTTTGTTCAAATAGTTAAGTTTCTTGCCCAGCTAGTCTGTAGCAGGGCTGGGATTCAAATTCAGGTGTGTCTGATTCCCAAGGCTCTACTTCAGCAGCCATCCTCTGAGATTGAATCCAATATTAAAACCAGATATTTCCTCAAACTATGGTCATCATATTGGTTAAAGGAAAAAAAAATCAGCTAAAACACAGTGAAATTGAGTTTTTAAGGCAATAGCCATGTTTTCAGAAGCATGTGCTTTCTGGTGCCCATTAAAGGGAATCCAAGGTAATTTCATAGTGCCTCCTTTTATGTAGACTATAACTGTACATATATACTGTTATATATGTCATATATATATATGTCACAAATGGTGTGATTTTCTGGTTCGTGTGTTGTGATGTTTACATGGGTAAGAATGTTAAAAACAATTCTTTCAGAAACATTTCAAAATGAAAACTGAGTAATTCAGATCCACCAGAGCCCAACTGAGAAAGCACACTGCAGAATGCTGGTCAACTGTCACCTCAGCTGAGACTCACTTTGTAGATCATATACATGGAATTTAGAACACTTTATAGTGTGTCCTAGGCTTGAGGGTACTGAGTCTATACGGTCAGAGTGAATTACAAAATCAAGACAATTATTGTGTCATTGAAAGGGAGGAGTTATCTCACACTATCTATCAACAACAAATGAGTACTGAGTGAGTTCCTCCATGAGCTGGGGCCATATATTATTTTAGAAAGAAAGGAGAATGAGGCACGGAACTCTTTCTAAGACATCTTGCTATGTAATTTCCCAGGGGAAAAAAAAGGGCATGAAATAGACACAACGAAATGATACACTTGCGTGGCTTTGAACACAGCTACCATACTAGCTCACAATGGAGGGAGTCAGGGTGGGCTGGAAGACACAGAGACACCATGAGAGAAAAGGCAGAGGGTGGCAGAAGTGTGCAGCAGTGGAGAGAGCAGCATGAGGAGGCCAGCAGCCCACTTCTGCATCCCAGTTGCGTGACTTAACAGCTGTGTTATTAGGCCGGTCACTTCTCTGTGCCTCAATTTCCTCATTTGTAAAATGGGGACGCAGAACTACCCTACAAGGTCAATATGAAAACTCACAGCACAATACATGACGTGCTTAGAACAGTGGCTGGCACACTGCCATGTCTCAATGCGTGTTAGCTACTCTGTTATTACATAGGTAGGAATTGAGATGAAATTTTAAAACTCAGTCAAATTTATGAAGGGAAAAGAAAACGATGGGGTTGGGTGCTCTTGGGAAAAGCAGTAGTATCAGGAGTGGCATGAAGATTATGAGGGACAATGGGGAAAAGGCCTTGAATGGGGGAGGAGACATACATTGTAAGTAGAGGAGGGGCAAGAAATTAAGGTGAGAATCAAGCAGAACAAAACTGAGGCTGACCTCGAAATCTGGAAAGGAAACTTCAGATTACCCAAAGCAAGAGTAAATTGGTTAGTTCCTTCAACAAGAAATGGCTCAAAAACCAGTCGTGCTTAAAGAAAATTCATCTCATAGCAACATATGAGTTGTAAATAGGAAGTGACAAAGGAAAGGAGAATAAATAGAAGGCTACTGAATAATCCTGCATATTTCAGCAAAATTCTAAATTTTAGTCCTGAACCAAGGAAGCCTGAAATCCAGACAATACAGAGCAATGAAAGCAGTCCTAAATTACAGGAAGACTCTAACTACTTATTGTGACAATGGGGAGGGAACAGTACCTGCATCTGCGACAAGTGACAAAGAAAATAGAGGATTCACTTCACTACACTTAGTTAAAACATATCTATTTCAACAATCGAGATAAATTCTTCTTGTCATTCTTTTCCCCCTCATAGGCATTCTAAAATATATCAGCGGTATTCTACAGCCCCCCAAAGCTATATAAAAATAGAAACTGATGAATAATTGTTTAAAAAAAAACCTTTCTAGCGTCTTATATTTCACAGTACAAAACTCTGACAATATCCAGCATAAAGGAAAATAACAGGCTAGCCCAATTTATCTCCGCAAGGCTTACAATTGCCTGCAGCATTTAAGACGGCTCCAATGAAAGTCCATGTTTCTGTGTGATGGTTTCACTTGCCTTTATCCTACACCCACTTCCCTTCCTTTCCCACAGCCATGCTAATAAAACAATACATTATTTGAGCCTCCAGATCCTTCTACTCCTTTCAGGATACCTCTTTTTCTCAGACTCAGGGCATTTGCTCTAATCTCAGTGTATCTCCTTGTGAGTCTCAGTTCAGTATTCTAAAACTCAAAACGTGCCCCTCTGAGGTACAATATGATATCAGTATCAAGGTATTGGAATTTCTCAAGATTTCAAAAGAAACCAAATGAATTATTATCATCTACAATCTATCAAAACTCCCAACCAGTTAACCCTGGTTTTAAAGTGCATAATTAGACATTAATGATCAAATTAAGCTACTTTTTCACCGTCATGGTTAGGACAAATCCCTCCCTATGTCAAAGAAAGCCACTGTCACGGGAGTTTGTTTTTTTTTTGAAGCCCCAAACAAATGTCACCAGATGTACTGAATTGTATACGTCCCTCCTTTTATAAAGTTGGGCAATTCAAAAAGCCCTGAGAGCATCTGTGTGTGAGTGTCTGCAGCCAACGGCATCTTAAACAGAAGAGCAGTGCCAGTTAAATTCACTTCTGAAGCTCTTACACATCTATTTCTAGAGCCCTCTTCGTCCTCTTTATACTTCACACACACACACGCACACACTCACACACAAACATAAACACCCTTTCCTGGTGTCTTTTGTCTATCCAAAGCTCCACACTGTGACAAGGACCCTGGCTTGGCCTGTCCCATAGTGTTCCGAAATCCTAATGGTATTCTGTTTTCCTCTCTCTTAAGCAGAATTCACATTTCTGTACAATTTCAATTTGGAAAGAAATCATGCATTTAACACTTTCAAAAATTCACACTGAAGTATGAGTCACCATATGATGGGCTTAACCCTTTCAATATGTCTGAATTCTAGTAAAGGCTTCTATTAACCCGAATCACTTTCCACTTGGTAGAATGTGTGGCAGAGATATTTTAATTGGTGCATGTTCCTGGGTTTCTCCACAACAGTACCCACATGAGAAAAAGAGGGGGCAGTCAGTTGTTTTCTGAAAGAAAACAACTCAAAATATAGGTTATTTAGCTAACTCACTTCTTTAGTTTAGTAGGATGACAACTGGTTTATTACTTACCCATGGCTGCTTTGGAGTCTCCCTTTAGCTTTGCCATAGCCTAAAACTGAATACATTTTAAAAATTTCTTAACAAAAGAAAGCACATGTCTACATACCAACACTTCTCTTTATATAATAGATATATTCCTAAATTGGTTTTATCTATATCAACATTTCATAAATAGCAATCTACTTGAAATGCCTGAAAAATGCTTTTAAAGGAACACTCTTGAGAATACACACACACACACACACACACACACACACACACACACTCTCTCTCTCTCTCTCTCTCTCATAAGGATTCACCAAAAAGTGTCATAGACTGTTGGTCTTACTTTTTGCTCATATCAATCGTATCCTCACTTTAATGGTGTTTGACCAGATGGAAAGACACCTTCTTCATCAATTATTTCCCATTTTGCTTTAGGAGTGAATATGTACTTCTCAGTAATATTTTATCATATGACACCTGAGCTACAGTTTCATGGGCATGAGAGTTGCAAAATGAAATTGAACTGCTCTAGCACCAAAGCCATAAGCAAGATGACAGATATTGATTGTGCCCCAAGATGTAATGTAGGCACCTAATGGGGCGTAGTAATGTACAATGAATCATTAGAATATTATTTTAAATTTTCCATTTACCTGAGGGATTGCTAACGGGGTATTTCACCTTCAGGTCGCTCCCCTGCCTCCCCAGACTAGGACAGCACTTGATAAAGGTCATTTAGAATATGGTGGATTTTTAACAGCTTTGGCAAAATTAGTGATTATTTTCTAGGTTCCAGGAAGCAGACGCCCATATTACTGAGGATTAGGAATCTTTGAAAATTAAAAATATGTATATCCTTATTATTCAAAACACGAAGTTGGAGGATATACCTGCAAGAACTGGAAACTAATAATCACAACATGATACACCACAAGCCTTTACTGAACACTCACCATTAGACCCGGGGTAAGTGCTGCCCATGCATTATTTCCCTAGCGTTCACAATAACCCTCTGAAGGAAACGCTATCATTGTCCTCCTTTCAACGATGTAACAACTGAGGCAGATGGAGGCTAAAGAACTAGACTCAGATGGTCACAAAGTTAGTAAATGGTAGAGCCAAGGTAAAAACACAGATTTTCCTAATACATATGCAGACCCCCCCCACTCCTAACTACTGTATAATCCTGTGAAAAGAAATGGTAGAAGACCTGAAGTCATTCATTAGAAAGTTAAATGACTGGTCATCTCTAACTACAGCTCTTTCTCTGGGCCAACCTCCTGGTCATAGCTATGATGTGCAGGAAAAATTGTTTCAATGCCCCTTCTGTGGCCCTCAGTTCCTAGGCATTCACTCTTGCCATCGGCTGCCCTTAGCCATGATGGTCTCCCATGGAAAACCCCATGCACCAGATGGATTCCTGCCTTGATATCCCTCCCAACCAAATAACTTATCCTGGGCTCCTTTCTCTTGGATAATCCAGAGACCAAACTATTTCAGATTCACTGTTTTTCTTTCTAGTTCATTCAATCTATTTCCCTTTCTGTCTTTCCCTCACCCTTTATTCTTTCTGCTTTTCCTGGATCCTGGAGGCCCATCAATATCCTACTTTGCTTTTGAGGCACTTGTTATCTGAATAAAGTTGTGAGGCAGAGTGGGCAGGTCTTAGTGTTTGGCGTTAGGCTGAGGAGGTCCAAATCTGGTTTCTGTGTCAATTTAGCAGAGAATTGGGGATCATCTAATCTGATATATTGGTATGATGCTTTCAAATTAGCATTTTATCAGGGCTTTCAAGGACTTAACCCAAATATAATTAAGTGGTGGGGAGTTGTGAAAATTGGCAGAGATAAATATTTTAATACCATGGAATTTCTGTTGCCATCATAGTTCATCATATGGGCAAGTGTATATTACACTCACACGAAATGTGAGCCTGATTCAGCAATTTCTCCTAGGATTTGTTCAACAGGGTAATTAAAAAGCTTACGAACTTGATCAGGGTTCCTCATGATTCCTTTAATTCAGTCAATGGAGTCAACAAATATTGGTTAAGTGCCTACTGTGTATCAGGTTTCTGTTAGCTTCTAGAAATTCAGCAATAACCAAGGCATAGTCTCTGCTCTCATCTCTCCATTTTGTGCAGAAACAGAATGATTTATGCCATAATAGAAATTTTAAAAGTCCTCAAAAACTAGATGAGTTGACCTAACAGTCTCAAAAGTTTGGCAAAAAGGAAAGGGGCTAGAAACCTCTTTCCAGAGTGGGTGACAAGAGATGAGTCATAAATTCTGAGTGGGAGTTGGCTGTTCAGAGAATACAGGACTGTATGAACACCGACAGAAGTTTGATTGACAATAGAAAAGTTCCACAGAGACAGAGCATTATTACACATTAGGCCTCATTTGAGTTAATTTATTTTGAATTATCAGGACAGGAACTGATCTGCAGGATGACAAACTTTTATTCCATAAAGGCAGATGTCAGATCTATCCTCACTTCTCCCCAAGAACTCCTCTCTCTACCTTGTTTTATCTACTTAGAGCTTCAGCCTAATTGCCTAAAATGATAAATACTGGGCATTTCTTTCAGGAACACACCCCCACACACAAAAGTGCATCCCACTGGCTTAGCCTGGAAGTCAGCCTCATAACCCAGCAACCTCCTCCCCCCTCCAAAAAAAAGTCTCTCTGAAAGCTTACTGTGCTACCATTTTACTGGGGAGTGGAATCTCAAGGCAGCAAGAGTGAGGGAAAAAGAGTGTAAGGGAAACAAATATAAGAGTGTGTTACTGAACTGGCCAGAATTTGTGACAGGCTGTTTGTTCAGCCTTACAGGATACCTTCAGAGAGGCCACATAAAGTTGTTGTAACTCTAGAGTCCATCCAGGGAGAGGAAGGGAGAAAATTTTATCTAAATGTTCTAATAGCTCCTTATATCCCTTGCTCAAAGGGTGTTAACTCCTGCGCTTCTGGGTGACACACGCACAGGGGCCGAGCCTGTGCCCTGGTGTCTCATGTCTCAGCAGTAACAGAAGAGTCCCAAGGTGGGAGGCGAGAGGTAAAAGGCATGAGAATGAGATGAGCTACTGTTGGTCATACGCATTTGTGGCAGTAGAAACTTGACTTGAAGACTTCGTGAGAAGAGCCCAAGTACTTGATAGAACTACTCCAACCAGAAAGCAAGGTTAGAGTGAATTCCTGAAGCACTGAAGTTGAATTCAATACGCCCTCCATGACTGGGTGGGCATTTCCTTAGAACCAAGGTCACCCTGTGTGTTCGTATCTTCCATCCTTTTATTCTGAGCTGCCCACTTGTTGGTTACCTGTACTCTTGACTCTTTGGTTTTGCCTTATTCTTCATTACGGTAGATGAAGAAAGCTCAATATTTCATTTGTTGTCAGACAGTACTTGGCCAGAATCCTACCCTCTATTGACTGGCTGACATTACTTAAATCCTCTGAGCATGATTTTTTTTTTCATTTGCAATAAAGAAGTAATTCCATTTCCCTAAAAAAGGCTGGTGGTGTTATTAAGTGAGATGATAGCTCTGAAGGACTAAACAAAACTTTTGAGCCATAATGGGGCAAGGCAGATATCCGTTTTCTCCCTGAATCATTTCCATCATCCTAGTTTATATAGTTCACCACTCACCCGTTCTTAGACACTTTTATACATATGTCCATTCATGGTGAGAAAGGCTCCGCATACTTCCTTCCATAAGGAATACTTCGTAACAGTGAAACTTGGTAAAAAGATTTGTGCTGTCATTAACCTATCTCTAAGATCAACACCCACCCTTCCATACACTGCTTGGTGATGCTGAGCCTGAGAGTCAGCAAATATATCTCTCCTTTGCCAGTCGTTTCCTTGTCAGACTCTGTTAAGGGTACTAAGAGGCCAGAGGCTGGAGGAGAAATAAGGGTCTTGCTTCTTCCAGTTTTGCTTATTGTTTCTGCAGGTGTCACTCCAACAACGGCCATTCTCTGTGACAGTGGCAGTTGGTTCCAGTTCTACCCCTTCTTTAGGTCTTCCCAAGCCAGCCTCATTGGATCCCCTCAGAGACAGTGGAAATGGTGGCAAAGCATCCACTCAGAGGTCTAGGCCCCAATTCTGCAAAGTTCCTTCTTTGAGTTTCTGATTTAGTACCACCAACTGGACAAAACCTCCTCCCTCCAGCGACTGGATGCCAACTTTAGGGGTCTTTTCCTCCAAGCGTCTTGGTTCTAATAACCCCAAACCTTCCCCTCCCCACCCCCTTGACCACAGAGATAGTAGCTGCTTCCTGCAGGTATCAGTCCGGTAGAATTTCAGAGCTAAACTTTCAACACTTCTTTAACCAATCTCCTTATAATAAATTATCTTTGTTGAAATATCTGTATGGTTTCTATTTTCACTTACTGATACAAGGGATATCAAGATCAACCCTGCCCAAACAGGGGAAGTAGTTGCTAAAGGGCAACATGAATTTGTGAAAAGAGAAAAGATGAGAAGTGTGTGTATATCACATGCACACACATGCAGTTGGCATTTGCTTCTCAGCTAATATGGAAACCACCAAAATGGTGGCTCTATCTACTTCATCCAACAACCTTTAGTATATCTGGACACCCAAGATTCTTATCCACTGTTTATCCTCCAGCTGCCTATATATCAATTTTTTTGAGCTATCAGTTTACGGCTCCATCTTTTAATGACCTATCACTGTTGACATCCAACGCCAATACCTGAAGCCAAGTAGATTCTTTTGGTGTATTTTACAGAGAATAAAACCTCCCTTCACAGCTTTTTATAAAAGAACATTCTCTGTCTTAGTTATCAAATTGTGAGATGTCCAAATTCATTATTTTATGCTGGAGTTTTCTGAGAAATTAGTTTTTCATGGATGATATTTCCTGCGATGATGGGCAGTGAGTAAGGAAAAGAATGAGATAACAGAGGAAGATTACATGTTTTAAAATGCTTACAAATGGTTTTCCAGAGCTAGAGCAATATTTGCAGAGTTCAATATTTGCTCCCTTCTGATATAAGAGAAAACTTTAATCAACTGGGTTGGCAAATACAAAGGTAGATAAGATGAGTTGAATGTCGTTGAATTCTTACAGGCACTCTTTAACGAGCTCTGAATTAATGGACCTGGAGCAAAATACTGACTCAGTGCCTGCTCAAATACCAACACCACAAAGGTGTTATGCTGGTGGTGTGCTGTGGAGAGGGACACCTTTTATAGCAATAAAAATGTATAACAAAGATACATGCATAATAGCCCCTGACTAATTTTACACATATATTTTTTAATATTTCTATAATTTCTACAGATAAAACTGAAAGTTTTTTTAGTGAGATGAATTACTTATTCCTCTCCCAAATTACCTGGTTACCATTTGAACAAGAGACACATGTTTTTTTAAAAACCTACAAAATTTCACAAAAGTTCTGATAGAAAACTTCTCTATACAAAACAGACCTTTTAATTATAAAACTAACCCTCTCTAGTGACCCCAGCACCACCTACCTGTGAGTTACATGGGAAAGCCCAAAGGGAATGTTTATCTTGCCATGGCCCAAACCTTAGTCCACTCTATCACTGGTACTGAACATTTTAGTGGACACCAGAACTACTCTTTGCTAAAAATATTCCTGATCTTTTACCTTACTCTTGCAGAGAATGCTGGCCACATGGCACCCATAAATGTTGATTCAAGCAGAATATGGTTATCAGATTCAGCTTTCCCAAAAGTCATGTTTATTATGCCATTCCCTTTTGAGAACCTTCAGCATTTTCCTATAAGCCGTCATCACAGAGATAGGCACACTGGTGCTAGGTAGCCATGACAGAATTCCCTAATCCTTCTAGTAAGAATTCCTACACTAGAAACAAATGGCCTTGCTTATCCAGTCCTGCTTTCTTCCTACTCTAGAAAACGTGTGACTATCTCCCATCCATAGGTGCCAAATGCATACTTGTTCCTCTTTTTCCAGATGCTATTTCCTTTGCCTGGAATCACTTTCCAAATCTTTTATCTTTAACACCTAGTTCACATTAGTTCCATTAGTTCCATCTTTTTCGTGAAGCTTAGGAGCACTTCTTCACTCCTTACGTGCAGGGCCTTGCTATCAGCAGGCTTACACACATTAACTTATTTAATTTTCACAAAAACACTATGAATAATGTAATATTATTGTTCCCATTTTACAGATAACTTTCAGATATTTAGTTTTCAGGAAACTGGGGCACAGGAAGTTGAGAAACTTGCCCAGGATCTGACTGCACGGACCCAGGATTTGAACCCAGCCAGTCTGGCTGCAAAGTTTAGCTCTTAATCACTATTTTTCATCGACAGATACTTGTCTTATTCCTGTCTACATTTATCTACCACTGCTGTAAATTCTTGCAGTATACCTTCACTAAAATAGACAATTAAGTATTTAAGAAAATGAAGTATCAGGTAGAAATAGAAATGAAAATATTTTTTTATATAACACCTATAGATGAGGAAACAGAGACCCAGAAAAAGCATGTTACTCCCTAAAAATTCACCAAAATTTCACCAGAAGCCCGGTCTCCTAATTCAGAACTCTACCTACCACGTGATTTTAACCATCTTCCATGGTGAAGTGGAAGGAAGTATATTTACCTTTCTTCTCACTTGTAGAAAGTCTTCAATTTGTCCTCTGTATCTCTCCATGATTATATATCAGTGATAGTCTATCCTTAATTCAAACTAAAATTGAAGAAGACCTATCATCTTTTTCTTTATAATTCATTTCCCATGCTAAATTTTTCTGCAGTAATGAGTGAATCCTCTAACCTTTTAAGGTCAGAATTCCTAAGAACGTCTTCTGCTAGTTTACTGCATTCTGTTCCCCATTTTGATAAATCCTATCTTGTCTGATATGAGATTTTTAAAAACTTGTCGGTGAGAGATGTGGGCAAGTCCACTTATCTTTATGGGCCTCAATTTCTTCTTACTGGTTCCTATGGACATTAAAGTAAGTCCCTCTCTTCCATCCCTGCCCATGCTATACCCGCTTCTGGGCAAACCACCATTCTGAATTCTGAGTCTTTCTTCTTTGAACTACTGTATCTCCTTCATTTTTCCTTATACTCCAGCATCCCTCACTTCCCACTATCCTCTGCCCTTTCACTTTCTGTCCTCTGTCCCTTTCCTGGGTTCCACGGCAAAAGCTGACTTTCTCTAGTTACCTCAGCAATTTCAAGCAGGTTGACATGACACTGCATGGTTCCCTACCCTCCACGCAAGACCATTCTAGTCAACATGTGCTATTCTGCTTTCACCAGGTCTTTATTGTTTCCTCTTAGCTGCTGCAGCTGTATCTCATGGATGGTTATGAAGCTCTTCCCAGGTGTGATGCTCTGCCTACAATAATAAGTGTATAATAGCAAAGGCCTCCTCCCATTTCCAAACCCCTCATTATTCACATGCCTCTCTCATTATTCACAAGCCAGAAAATACTCTGCCCCTCTCCATGCACTGAGCATCTCACATGGCACTCACCCCAGAGCACTTACACAGAAATCCACGTTCAAAATAACAGCATCACCATCATCACATGCCAACACTTATTGAGTACCCATAATAGACCAATCACTCTGCCTCAGACATATACATCATTCAATCCTTGCATCTCTATGTGATCTGTCTTACCACCATCCCCATTTTACTGCTGAGACACAGGCCGAGAGACCAAATGACCTGGTAGAGATGAAATGACCCGGAAAGCAGGAGCTGTCCACTATTTCTCATATTGCCAGTGTGCTTATCTTAGTATCCACCAGAACCTAAGCTCTGGAAAACCAGGATCATGTATGTATTACTCATGTCTGTATCCCCAGGGCTTAGCATGGCATCTGGGCACATAGTAGATGCTCAATAAGGATCTGTTGAATAATGGTAGCATATTTCCGAAGAAGAGAAGCTATTTCTCCACCTCAAGTTGTAGCTTTAGTGGCTGTACGCTAACACAAAGCCACACCCAAGTGTGCTCAATGCTACAGCTGTGACTGTGTGTGCTAGTAAGAGTATACAATTAGATATTATTAATATAATTAATTGTCTTTGAAAAGTAACCTATTTTTAGCTTATATTTAAGATAGCTTTTATTGAGTTTTATATGACGAAAGGAACATATTGAAACACAAAGTATTTGTTTCCAGGAGTTTCAGGAAATATGAGCATGTGTATATAAACATCATTTACCTTATCCCTTAAAATCAAAAGACATTTTCAATAATGATTCTGGTCGCATGGTTATTATTTTGCAGTTACCCATGTGGGTGTGTGTATGCCACTATTGTAGTTACTATTATGAAATTAAAAGAAAATAAAGGTATTTTGGTTAGTTGATCATTGATAAACTAACCTTAATGGTTCATTTTACAGCCCCCGCTAGGGGCTTTTAACATTTCATAAATGTGGTTTAAAATGACAAATTAGCTTCGGGAATAAAATTACACAATACATCACTTTGTCAGAGTAAAGAATTTCTGATATGATAGCTCCTATTAAATAAAAGGACCACCGAACAAATAATTTATTAATTAGATATGTAAAAATAATCTTTTGGATAAGAATGCACAAGCCAATCCATTTGTAACAAATGTTCTCAACTTCTGTGACCAGGACACAGATTAAAAATATATAACCCTATACAAAGCATGTGATAACTATTTATAAAGGAACATTAATTCTTCCTAATTCTTGATCAAAGGCATATATTCATTCATTACTCTATTTTCCTGAGGCTTTTCATCTGTTTTCCAAGAATACTATTTACATTCACTAAACGAAAATTGAATTAAAGACGTCAGCATGTTCATCCGTTCTTAGAAAAATCCTTTTTGTCTCACTAATACCCAATCTGAGAACATTGATTAAATCTATCTTCAAGGTGATCTAATTAAATTCTAGATTTAAATATCTGAAAGTTAATTCTTCCAGAATTTACCTAACATCCTTTTGTCTGATGATGTATTTTTTTCTTCAGTGGGTAAAATCTTTTCAGCAAAATAGGTAAAACTTTCCTAAGGAAATGCCATATTTGGTGTAGTAGGTCCTAGGTAGGTTGCCAATGGAAATGAACCACTTCTGCTAGCATGTAAGGAGAATGGTACTTCTTACGCTGCAGAAAAGATTTGTGTAACAAACTGAGGGTCAAGTTGGAATTTTAAACCTAGAAATACAGTAGATATACTCTTTAAAGATTTAAAACAATGGAATCACCATGGATGTTGATTTTTACACAAGGATATCCATTGCAGGTTTAATTACAACAGTGAAAACAGTACAAAGTAAACGTTCACTATTCAAAGAACAGTGAAATAAATTACACAATATCTATACCTTGGAATAATATGAAACCATTAATAATGATATTTTCAAAGAATATGTCATGAAGGAAAATTTTAAGTAGGAAAAATTTATTTGTGATTTTTCATTCTTTCGTTATATTCTCTACCAAATTTTAAACAAATTGGACTTTAAAAAATATATGTCTTCTGGTTATTAGAAAAAATTTTTTAATAATTTTAAATGGAAACAGTTACATATGCAGGAGTCTATCGGGTATAATAGGTTTCCTTGGAAAGGCAAATTTCTTAAAATGCCTTAAAGTATACTTCATATAAATCAGATGTAAGAAACGCTGAGGTCTGAGCTCGCCAGGGCATAGTAGGTACCTGAAAACAGCTTAGTATTTATGGGTCTGACAATGTTTGTTTTATGTCAGGATTCTATCAATACTATATTTTCAAGCACTCACAGCCTGGCATAATTGATCATATCAAAATTAAAAACTTACAACTAAATATGTCTTCTAAACTCTCATCAATAAAATTCAATTCACCTAATGTTTATTAAATACCTTCTCCCAGAATTTTTCTGAGTTCCACATTACCAGCCCATATTTGCACCACGGATTAACTGAGGCTCAGCGTTTTGAAATATTTTGCCTGAGATTGCAGTTTAAAAGGCCAAAACAATGAATCAAACCTGGATTTTCAGGTTTCAAATCCAAGACTTTTTCCAATATTCTGCAGAGCCGTTTCTCCTCATTTCCCTTCTCTTCTTCCCTTTTACTTCTCCATTTAGCCAAATTCTATCCATTCTTCAAATCTTGGCTTCTCCACAGAGCTTTTCTTGGCTATGCCCAATTCACAGTCATGGTTTTCTGAACGTCTGTCAAGTCTCCTCTAACTGACTATGGATTTGAAGCTCTTGGGGGCGCCTTCTCAAGGAAGCCTCCCTCAAGAGGTTTTTTTTCCTCCCTCTCCCCTCCCTCAAGCTTTTATTCTCTGCAAAGCTGGCAGTATAGTGGAAAGAGCCCTGTGCAGTTATGAAGGCAAGAAAGTATAGGGCAAAGCCCACCAACAGTAGGAAGCTCATTTTGCAAGAAACGTGCGAAGACAAGAGAGAGCAAGCATGGAGAGCTTAACAAATGCAGAATGGGACCATGAGGGCAGGAGATTCTCTGAGCAAGAGGTTGAGAAATTAACCCTTTAGAAAGACACATGTCCTGAAATGCTATTGCTGCAATAGCGATCATTCAGAAGGCATTCACTGATAATCTCTGGTGGAAAAGCCATGCTGATCTTACTTTTTAAAAAGTCCTGGACCAGTAAATAGTCAGAGTATAATAATAACATTTATTGAGCTTTCACTATGTTCAGACATTTGTTAAGGGTTTTACATGCATTATTTCTTTCAATCCTGACATCAGGTGATTTTTACAATTGAGAGAAATAGGCTTTGAGGGGTTAACAAAACTTGCTCACGGACACAGCTAATAAATGCTAGAGCTTATTCAGAACCAGGGCTATGTGCCCTCTTAAGTGCGCATAAGCCTTCAAATTTTATACTGCAGAGACTGCTGATTGAAAAATAATCATTTCTGTGTATGGTCTGAGGTGCTTTTACATCCAGGAGCTTGTCCAACCAACCTCATGTGCACCCAAATTCAGATACCTTGTTCTCAAACCAAGGCAGGGGGGAAAAACAGTTCTCTTGCTAGGCCACTGGTTGAGTGAGAAGCTAAAATGGAATGTTCTTGAGGAGTGTGGTCATGAGATACAAGTTCATAAATAGGGGTTAGCTGTTATCCACCACTCCTGGGAATTGATACTACTATTGATGGTATTTGTGAGGAAAGTATTTAGTTTTCCCTTGAAGTATACGTGGTATTTTTTTTATCAAGATTCACAAGGGTTGGATGCCAGTATACCAGCTACAGCATATGTAGCCCTCTCTGTTCATCTGGATGTGATCGGGAAGCTTCTGTCATTTGCCTCCTGGGCCATGGCTGTTAGACACAGCAGAACTTGGCCCATGTGCTATGCAGCCATTGGCAACTCCTCAGTGAGACCGTCTCAATGTTTAATATTGGTTGTACTCCTTCCTGGAGAGAAGAATGGGATGGATGTCTAAAAAGTAAAGGTGTGGGAAAGAAAGATACAGCAGGAACATTATAAATACATCAGGGATCTGGGCATGGATGACATTTCACAAAGTCGTCTGAGTGGATTTGGACTTTGCTCAAACATTTAAAGCAGCTTCTGATCATGCTTTATTTTGAAAACAGATTCAAACAGGATGGAAATATTCACACGTAACCCAAAAAGTGTCTGAAGGAATAAATGTTCCAAATGTTCTCACTGGCAGAGGTCTTCAAAGAACCAAGAAAAATCTGGGACGGGGTTAATGTGTTAGATGATACAAAATTACTTAGCATGATCAGTAAGTGTTTATTATCTTTCTATCATGCTTTACCATCTGCTAAACCTGCCTTGACAAAGAGTATGAGACTATGGTTCCAAACATGGAGGTATACAGAGATGGGACTGAACTTCAGAAAGGACTTGCTTATTGAGAGAATGCTGCAGAGGCTGATTTAGTCCTGGGGACACCACGAGGCTGCTGTTTTCCAAACTGTGTTCTGCAGAGCAGCGTCCACAAGAGATCCTTGGGCCAAATTAGTGTTCTATGGTTACCTAAACTTAGAAAACACTATACACTATGTCCCCCTCCTTAGAGATTCACAGTGCATATTAAAAGTTTATTAAGAGCTATGAAAATTCTATAATTAAGAAAGGTGCTTGATTGCTTGATTTTGCCCTAATTCTTTTTTGTGTTTGTTTGTTTGTTTTTGGCCATGCTGCACAGCTTGCAGGGTCTTAGTTCCCTGACCAGGAATTGAACCTGGGCTCCGGCAGTGAAAGCACTGAGTCCTAACCACTGGACCACCAGGGAATTCCCCTAATTCAATATTTATCCTTTGATCATGGGTCTCTTTTTCATACACTACTATTACTATTACTAGTGGTAGCAGTAATAAAAATGAATAACATTAACTGAGCACTTATTATATGGTACGCATCATTCGAAAGTGAAATATATATATTAACTCATTTATTCCTCATGTCAGCCAACATGTAATAGGCATTGCCACTATCACCATTTTACAAACAAGGAAACAGAAGCACAGAGTGACTGACTAAGACCACATAACTATGTGGTGGAGGCTGGCTTAAAATCCAGGCGGTCCAAACTCTGGCCAGTCACTTCACCACCAACCCAAAGTTACTCAGCCAATGTCAACAAATGAGATACAGTTCAGCTGAGACATATTGATGGCTAAATTTGTAAAGTGTAAATAAAAATTTAAAGCCATATTTTCAACCATTCCAAAACTTGAATAGTTGAAATGAAGTCTGAATACCATTTGTATGTAACTTCCTGAATTCAGCAATCATTACATCAGCAAATGACTTTATGGGGATAACATGAAGCATCTTCCTTTTGAATCACCCCAACTGGTCTGTAATTTATCAAGAATAAGGTTCTTCTGTTTGCTAGTGTATACAAATCATTTCCTGTTCTTTCTCTTTAATGGTTTACTTTCATGATTTCTCTACTAACCTAGAAGTTACATATGCTTGCCGTTGTTACCACTTTTTCTTATTAGATATTGATATTTAAAAGATAATTGATGTTAATTTTCTAGATTTCTAACTCAATTTATTTATATTTTATTATATTTTGATGTTTAAAACCAAAGTCTCAGGAAATTTCATAATAATTATTGTTTAACAAATTTTTACTTCTAGTAATAATAATTGGACCTAACTAAAATTGATTTACTAAAGAAACTGTAGGCCTTGAACATTTAAAAGTCACATTTTATTTTTAAAAAGTTTGGAAAAAAAAAAAGTTCTGGAATTGAATAATGGTGATGGTTGTACAACATTGTGAATATACTTAATGCCACTGAATTATAAACTAAAATATGGTTAAAATGGTAAAAAAAAATTATTAATTTAAAAAAACAAATGAATATTGAAAAGAAAAAGAAGACATTTTATAAAGTTTAAATTTTTTTCATTATTAAATTAAACATAATATTCCAATAACCAGAAAATCAGTTTTATGAAACTGTAAAGATCCCCATTTCTCTGGATTTAATTTTTACTTGACATTTATTTTCTCAACAAAATGGAATGCTTTTTAATAAAAACTGAAGTTATCAGATTTACAAGACAAACAAATAATTCACCGCAAAAGAAGCTGACATGAATAATCAGGCAACATTAAGGATTTTCTCAAATTTCTATTTGTGTGCCTTTTTCTTCAGCATTTAAGACTCATTTGCATGGAAAGTTATTAAGCAAATTGCCACAAACTGACTGGTACCTAGTCACAAGACAGGAAAATATTTGAAATTTAAGTGTGTGCAAGAACAAAGTATTAAGCAAAGTTTTTCTGTACAGTTTTCTATAAAACGTTTTCCCTTTTTCTTTTTTTTTTTTTTTTTTTTTTTTACAATAGTATTAGATGGAGCTCAAGAAACTAGTTATAAGAGCACACTGTTATCACTAAATCCAAAGTACTTTTAAACTTTGGTTTCAAAAACTGACTGGCTTCAAAAAATTAAAAATAGAACTACCATATTATCCAGCGATCCCAATTCTGGGTATATATCCAAAGAAAATGAAATTAGTCTTCAAAGAGATTTCTTCACTCCCACATTCACTGCAGCATTATTTACAACAGCCAAAATATGGAAACAGTCTGAGCATTTTTCAACAGATAAATGTATAAAAAGATGCGGTTTATAAATACAATAGAGTATTATTTGATCATAAAAAAGAAGGAAATCCTGCCATTGGTGACAACATGGGTGAAACTGGAGGACATCATGCTAAGTGAAATAAGCCAGACAGAGGAAGACAAATACTTTACGATCTCACTTATACTTGGAATCTAAAAATGCCGAACTCATACAACCAGATGGGTTGCCAGGGGCTGGGGGTTGGAGGGGGCGAGAAAACAGCAAGATGTTGGTCAAAGGGCACAAACTTTCAACAATAAGATACATAAATTCTGGGATCTAAAGTATAGCCTGGTAATTGTAGGTAATAATACAGTATTGTGTACTCGAAATGTTCTAAGAAAGTAGATCTTGTGTTCTCACCACAAAAAATTTTAAAAAGGTAACTATGTGAGGTGGCGGATGTATTAATTAACTTGATTGTGGTTTGGTTGTGGTAATCATTTGATAATATATATCAAATCATATATATATATCAAATCATAATGTTGTATACTTTTAAAATACCATATTGTACAACCTAAATACATTTTTAAAATACAATTTTTATTTTTCAGTCATACTGCAATAAAGCTAGGGGAAAAAGTGGCTCTACATCTCTCACATTTTTGAGCACTGGAATGAATTTAGCCAATTATTGCAAAAAACATGTAAAATTATATTATTTACTGACAAAATTTATGGATTCAAAACAACTCAACTCTGAAAAAGTGAGGTGGAGATGACTCATTAATAATGTTTAATCAGCACTTTATTGGGCTCCTGAAGGAGAATTATTAATACTAGTAGAACAATATCTGTGTGCTTAAAGAAAATTGTCATCATTATTTTAAAATATTTGATATAAAAAAATCAATAAAAATCCATATGGATGCATTATCACAAGTATTTTCAACATTACATTTTCACTTGAAAAAAAGGACAAATTAAAATCATTAGAACTAGAGAATTACAACTCCCTTGATGTATAATTTAAAGAAACTAAATTTTGGTCGATGGCAAGAAAATAATTGTAGTTAAATGGAGAAAAAACTAATATGAACACTCCTGATATCTGATATCTACTTGTGATGATAAAGAATTGAAAGAGATCATCATTAAGTTATCTTCCTCAAAAATCACTCGCAGCTATCTCAAACATAAATACCTCATATAAAGCATTATGTTCTTGGAAGGAAACTTATTAAAAATATTTAATACATTTTATGTGAATGTTTATACAAACTCAATATTTAATATTCTACCTAAAGCTTTGTATATTATTTTTCTTACAATCTGAAAAATATGTAATTTTGTTTTAAATAAGACCCATCTGGATATCCCTAAATGTTATGAGAAACATTAGAATGTCGTATACAATGCTGTGTTCTATCCACAGCACCACAAAAAAGAAAGGTACTTTTGGAAACCCTGGCCTAGCCATTCTGATCTACCCAGGATGGTAGCACCATCACCTCAGTTTCCAGAATTTTTTAATGTGGATAAAAACCAACCTACTCATATCAAGATCCTGTTTCTTCCATGCCTAACCTGGTGGGTAAATGTGCCCCTAATGAATTTTCCAGGCAGTTCAATGCCCTCTCAAACTGTATCAGAGAGTATAAGCAACCTTTTCAATTTGGAGTGCCTTGTGTGAGTAGGGTGGGATGGGAAAGGAGGGTGTACCCTAGCCCCAACCCTTCTTTTGTACAAAACGGCATTTAACTCTCATCTCAGGGATACTTCCCATTTCTAACCCTAAGGTAGTCATGCTTTGCTTTGCTGGAAGACCAGATAATCTTGGGTTATCAGAATCAGCAAATCAGTCACGTATGTGGGATTTTGAGAGTCAAGTTTAGAAATGGGCAAGAACAACAAAAATATTAGCAATGGAGGGCTTCCCTGGTGGCACAGTGGTTGAGAGTCCGCCTGCTAATGCAGGGGACACGGGTTCGAGCCCTGGTCTGGGAAGATCCCACATGCCGCGGAGCAGCTAGGCCCGTGAGCCACAACTACTGAGCCTGCGTGTCTGGAGCCTGTGCTCCGCAACTAGAGAGGACGCGATAGAGAGAGGCCTGCATACCGCGATGAAGAGTGGCCCCCGCTCACCGCAACTAGAGAAAGCCCTCGCACAGAAACGAAGACCCAACACAGCCAAAAAAATAAAAAATAAAAAAAGTTTAAAAATACAGCAATGGAGAAGCAAAGGAGGAAATTGGGGAGACAACTAGAGAAGGGAAGAGAAAAGCCCAACATTCTAGAAAATATGTAATAACAACCACAACAAGGCAAGCTTCTTGGGATTCAAGTTATAATTCCGATCCACATCATGACCAGCTGTGCCTCTCGATACCCATCAAAGACCCTTCAAATTTACCACCTTACTCTATAGAGCTTTGCCTAATGAATCCCACCTCATTCCTCTATTTTCTCTACTCAGTTTATGCTATAAAAACAGTGATTTGTTATGGATTTTTTTTAACCTCTGCAACCTTCCCTTCAAACAAAATCTTAAGAGGGGCTCAATGAATAAAACAGAAAAATCACATACTACTTTGCGCTGAAGCCAGGAAGGAGCTCCATGAAACTCCTGTAATGAAAGCATTAGAATTTTTAGCTCTGTTGTTTAACGATCAACCTATATTATGTTCCATTTTCATTTGAGTGTTCTCTATATACACATCAGTGTCTCTCAAACTCTAACCAGCACTGTATGAATCACCGAGGGATCTTGCTGAAATACAGACTGATTCAAGAGGCCTGGAGTGGACCCAGAGGGCCTGTATTTCTAACAAGCTCCCAGATTGTGTTGCTGCTATGGCTAGCGGACCTTGGACCACAGGTGTCATAGCAAGTGCTGTGTTACTAGCTGTGGGCTAAACCCTGTGGCAGATAAAAGAAAGTATAAACGTTTACTTCCTGCCATCAAAGACCTTAAAAATAAAAATGATCTCTAGGAACTGATTATTGAGCAATAAAGCTTACTGCCTGACTAAACGTCTCCTCCACTCAGAACCTGGCCGTGTCAGGGACGTCCTCAAGCTCTCGAGACCTCAGTTTCCGCCCCCCGTGTTCAGGTTCTTTTTGGTCCCATGACCCTAAAGGCAGGGATGTAAATCCAACTGCCAGTGCAGAGTGAATTGAGAGACCCCAGGAGAGGCAGAGTAGCTGGGGACACCTCATGTTAAATCCAGGCTGTGAGCTGGGATTGGGCCTCGGGCAGGCTCATAATCCCTGCATGGCATTAATGGAGTCCGTGGTCTCCAATGTTGAAGTCAGTCCCTTGAGTTCTGCAGTGCCATGACCCTCATGGTATTTGCCTTGGATGAAAGGAATGAGAAAGAATATCCAGTCTGACAGCGTGACACAAACGACTCAGACACAAAAGTCCTCGGGGGCTAGGCAGCTAAAGTAAATGAATGACACTGTCCCCAGGCCAACAGGGTCTAATATCCCAGGAGTGTGACAACATAAAGGTGCTGCTACTCGGCTCCAGACAATTTTGCAACACAGAAATACAGACGTGTTGACTACCCAGAGGCAGATACTCAGATTTTTCAGACGAAGTAGAAATCCCAATTTTTATGAGAATCTTATTTAAAATACGGTGTGGGCTGGGTAACAGAACCTGCATGAGGACCTCTAATTTATAACCTCCGGAAGAAGGACTGGATTTCATGTGCAGCCATGATGGCTTCCAAAGAAACCTAAGTTCCCCCAAGTGTGAGTAACCCCGTTTTTATAATCAAAAAGAAATTATTACATAGTAGCCTGCAATAATCTTAGCCCATGTTTTTTTTCCCTTTTTCTTTTGAAAGTTCTTGTTCACAACGGTCCTTGTAGTTAATGACAGGCTGTAAGTACTTCAAGTGTAGACTGTTCTGTTCTCTCAGAGGCTGCCTATTGTCTGAGAAGCACCTTAGGGCTTTATATAGTTACTGGTTAGCATCTTGTTCTTTTAGGGGAAAAAAAGTTCGATGATTTTGCTATTTATGAAGGCTTCATGGCACTTGTTTTAAAGTGGTAGCTGAATGTTGGGGTTATCGTATATTTCAAACATGTCCAAATGATAGCAGAAGAAAACATACTTAAACAGGTGTTCATGGAGGTCTCTCCTTTTTCACAGAAACAAACTTATCTTCTATCTCATTTTCTACTCTCCCATCAAATTCAACACTCTAAAGAACGGTTGAGAAAAAAACCAAGTAAACCAATACTGGCCCAATCAAAGGGTCTCATTATCTTCCAATTAAAGATTTCTAAGGACTTCCCTGGTGGCGCAGTGGTTAAGAACCCGCCTGCCAATGCAGGGGACACGGGTTCGAGCCCTGGTCCAAAAAGATCCCACATACTGCGGAGCAACTAAGCCCGTGCACCACAACTACTGAAGCCGGCGCGCCTAGAGCCCGTGCTCCGCTACAAGAGAAGCCACCGCAATGAGAAGCCCGCGCACCACAATGAAGAGTAGCGCCCGCTCGCGGAAACTAGAGAAAGCCTGCACGCAGCAAAAACGACCCAATGCAGCCATAAATAAATAAATAAATACATGTATTTATTTTTTTTAAAAAGATTTTTAGATTTAGAGAAGGTCTGGTAACAACAAAATATTCAACCCACTTAGTTACCATTCAACTTAAATCATTTATCCAACTCTTGGGTCACAGTCACTAAATAGCTGTATGAAAAAATGAAAAAAATAGTATAATATATTGCTTGTTAAATTGACCCATAAGCACAATAATTTGTTTAACAAACTTGTTTTCACTGGCTAAGTTGTCAGACTGAATGGAAAGAATCAACCTTACGTGGCCACAGATGTACAGCTGTGGGGTTTGCCCTCGCAAGGAGTAAACATGGTGACTGAAGTTATGAGATCCAGGATCCAGGGTACTAAACACGAGGTTTATTTTTCCAGATCTTCAAACCAAAGTCAACAGCATGCTTTCTAGTAATCACAGAAAGTAAAAGATGTGCATTGGACAAAATAAAGCTGAACAGTCTCTGTTTCAAAGTCTTAAATGAGAAAGAAATAGTAATAAATAAGACTCCTACAAAAAAAAAAATAGTTCACTAATATCACCCTAGGCTGTTTTGCACTCCTTTCGTGGCATCCAGTCCACCCACCAACCTGTTTAGATACGACGGCAGATGCAAGCAAACCCAGCCAAATCTGCCAACCCCCAGCCCTAATCAGCAAAACTGCCCCACCAACCCTTACAGCTGTGAAATAATAAATGATTGTTTTAAGCCACAAAGTTTTGAGGTAGTTACTCAGCAACAGATTACTGATATGTTTGGCTTTCATAATTTTCATTTCTATCTAAGATGGAATTTGCAGAGCTTATAAATCATAAGAATCTATCTTTACTGTATTTTTCTAAGCAGATAAAAATAGATTCAGTTAAATCCATAGCTTATAGTGAGAGGCCTATTTTGAAAGCCTATTTTTTTAAGTAGCTCCCTTTAAGAAACGGGAAAAAAAAAAGTTATACAAACTTCTTAGCAAGAAAAAGGGATATATTTGGAATTTTCTATAAACTATGACCCCCTCTGAACCTGCTGCATACTCATTAAACCAATATTGTTCTAGTTATCAGCACTTATTTAACAATTATGCATAATAGCTGCAATGTATTTCAACAACTGCTCAAGGTTTACTGTTTGGTTCCGTGTATTTTTCATCAGCACCTTCCTAAAGCATACATTATACATTATATATACATGCTCCATGCTTCCACTGCCTTAGATTCAGCAGAGAAACACTGCCTCGAATAGGCCTTGAATGTGGTTCCAAGAAAGTTGGGTATGTAAGGAATTTGCTAACAAGTTTATTTGCTAAGGTGTGTTACAACACTTCTACCATTTCCTTTTGCTTTATCAAAAGGTGTTATATTTAAATCCTAAGAGTATTAGAAAAAATATGTATTTACTCTAAAATTCTATTTGTATATTACATGATAGATCTTTTTCTTTGTGTGTTTTTTTTTTTTTTTGGCTGCGTTGGGTCTTCATTGCTGCACGCGGGTCCTGGTGAGTGGGGGCTACTCTTTGTTGCGGTGCACAGGCTTCTCATTGCGGTGGCTTCTCTTGTTGCGGAGCATGGGCTCTAGGCGCTCGGGTTTCAGTAACTGTGGCACGCGGGCTCAGTAGTTGTGGCTCTCAGGCTCTAAAGCGCAGGCTCAGTAGTTGTGGCACACGGGCTTAGCTGCTCCACGGCATGTGGGATCTTCCCGGACCAGGGCTCAAACCCGGGTCTCTTGCATTGGCAGGCGGATTCTTAACCACTGCACCACCAGGGAAGCCCCTACTTGATAGATCGTTGTGATGTTCTAAGAAAGGGGTAGGCAAACTTTTTCTGTAAAGGGCCAAATAGTAAATATTTTAGACTTTGCTGGTCCTAAGGTTTCTGCCACGGCTCTCAACTCTATCATTGCATTGTGAAAGCAGCCATTGACAATCTGTAAATAAATGGGTGTGGCTGTGTTCCTATACAACCGTATTTTAAAAAACAGAAGACTAGACCATATTTGGCCTGCAGGCTATAGTTTGGGACCCCTGTTTAAGGCACTCACTGTTACTTCAGTTTGTTATTTATTAAGTCACAAAGGATTACAGAGGGTTGAAAGAAGATTGTAAATGGTCTGTGAGGGTCCAGGTAACCGACAGCATGAAACGACCCAGCCTGTTGATAAAATTAAAACTGGTCAATGGAGAATAAAAAGAAAGAGGAGAGGTAAGAAGTATGCAAAAAAAGCTCCAAAGCGGGGCTTCCCTGGTGGCGCAGTGGTTGAGAATCCTCCTGCCGATGCAGGGGACACAGGTTCGTGCCCCGGTCCGGGAACACCTCACATGCCGCGGAGCGGCTGGGCCCGTGAGCCACGGCCGCTGAGCCTGTGCGTCCGGAGCCTGTGCCCCGCAACGGGAGAGGCCACAGCAGTGAGAGGCCCGCATACCGCTAAAAAAAAAAAAAAAAAAAAAAAAAAAAAAAATCTCCAAAGCGGTCTCTCCCCTAAGGTTATTCCTCTCTCCTACATCAAACATTCACTAGCTTTTGAACGTAAATTATTTGCTAAGGTGTGTTACAACACTTCTACCATTTCCTTTTGCTTTATTAAAAGGTGTTATATTTAAATCCAAAGAGTATTAGAAAAAAATATGTATTTACTCTAAAATTCTATTTGTATATTACATGATAGATCTTTTTCTTTGTGTGTGTTTTTTTTTTTTTTTTTGGCTGTGTTGGGTCTTCATTGCTGCACGCGGGTCCTGGTGAGCGGGGGCTACTCTTTGTTGCGGTGCGCAGGCTTCTCGTTGCGGTGGCTTCTCTTGTTGCGGAGCACGGGCTCTAGGCACTCGGGTTTCAGTAACTGTGGCACGCGGGCTCAGTAGTTGTGGCTCTCAGGCTCTAAAGCGCAGGCTCAGTAGTTGTGGCACACGGGCTTAGTTGCTCCACGGCATGTGGGATCTTCCCGGACCAGGGCTCAAACCCGGGTCTCTTGCATTAGCAGGCGGATTCTTAACCACTGCACCACCAGGGAAGCCCCTACTTGTTAGATCGTTGTGATGTTCTAAGAAA
>NC_041215.1:25878907-25881184 GCF_002837175.3 Physeter macrocephalus | reverse complement strand
CCGCAACGGGAGAGGCCACAGCAGTGAGAGGCCCGCATACCGCTAAAAAAAAAAAAAAAAGAAAAAAAAGTTCCAAAGAGGTCTCTCCCCTAAGGTTATTCCTCCCTCCTACATCAAACATTCACTAGCTTTTGAACATAAATTGCATAGCCACTTTGCAAACTTGCTTTGCAGTATCCTCTAAAGTGGAACATAGGCATACCCTATAGCTCAGTAATTACACTCCTAGGTATGCAACCAACAGAAATACATACATAGGTTCACTAAAAGATATATACCACAACATTTAGAGTGATACGACTTTTTAATTAACTTTTAATTTTGAAGCAATTATAGATTCACATGTCGTTGTAAGAAATAACACAGAAAGATCTGATGTCCCCTTTACCCAGATTCTTGTGATGATAACATCTGGCAAAACTATAGAACAATATCATAACCAGTATGTTGACATTGTTTTAATCCACTAATCTTAGCTGGATTTCCCATTTTACTTGTACTTGAATGCATGTGTGTGTGTGTGTGTGTGTGTGTATGCGTGTGTGTATTTAGGTCTATGCAGTTTCAGCACATTTGCTTCATGCATTCACACATTCAAAATACAAAACAGTCCCACCACCACAAGGATCCTTCATGCTGCCCGCTTATCACCACCGTTTATCCTCTTTCCCCGCTGCTAATCCCTAGAAGTGCTCACCTGTTCTCCATTTCCAAAATTTTGTCATTTAAAAAATGTTACGCAAATAGAATTATCCAGTATATATCCTTCAGAGGTTGGCTTATATTATGAAGTATAATTCCCAGGAGATTCATCTAAGGTGTTGCATGTCCGTTTCTTTTGATTGTTTAGTAGTATTCCATGATACGGAGCTACCACCATTGTTAAACCATTCATTCATTGAAAAACATTGGGTTGAAGGGGGAAGAAGGGGATGAATTGGGAGATTGGGATTGACATATACGCACTACTATATACAAAATAGAAAGCTAATAAGAACCTACAGTATAGCACAGGGAACTCTACTCAATACTTTGTAATGACCTATATAGGAATAGAATCTTAAAAAAGAGTGGGTATATGTATATGTATAACTGATTCAGTTTGCTGTACAGAAGAAACTAACACAAAATTAAATCAACTATACTCTAAAAAAAATTAATTTTAAAAAAAGAATTAAAAAAAGAAAGAAAAAAACATTGGGTTGTTTCCAGTTCAGGGTTATAATGGATACAGCTGCTAGAATTTTTGTGTATAAATTTTGTGTGAACACAAGTTGTGATTTCTCTGGAACAAAGGTCCAAGAGTCAATTGTGGGTCAAAAGGTAGTTGCTTGTTGGTTTTTTTAAGGAACTGACAAAATGTTTTCCAGAGTGGCTGTACCTTTTAACGTTCCCACCAGCAATGTATGAATGATCCAGTTTCTCCACATCCTTATCAGCATTTGGTGTTGTCTCTATTTTTGTTTTAGCCATTCTGATAGGTGTATTGGGATACTTTATTGTGGTTTTAATTAGCGTTTAGCTAATAGTTAATGATGTTAAACATTTTCTCATTTGTTTCTTCTCTGCGTATACTCCTGGGTGAAATGCTTCTGGATGTCTTTTGTGGACTTGAATTGTTTGTTTTGTACCTTGATGTTGGAGAGATACTAGTCACTAGTTGGATATGTGGTTTGCAATTTTTTTTTTCCCAAGTCTGTAGGCTGTTTTTTATCTTCTAAACCAGGGTCTTTCTTAGAGCAAAAGTTTGGTGTTTTTCTTTTTTCTATTTTGATGAGGCTCAATTTATCATTTATTCCTTTTATGGATCATTTTTTGGTCTGAAATCTAAGAACTCTTTGCCCTAAATCCTAAAGATTTTCTCTTTTTTCCTCCTAAAAGCTTTATATTTAAGTTCATGATCCATTTTGAATTAATTTTTATAAACGGTGGGAGGTTTAGGGAGGGCTTCATTTTCTTTTGCCTATGAATTGTCCAATTGCTGGAGCAACATTTGTTGAAAAGGCTATCTTTCCTTCACTGAGTTCCTTCTGCACCTTTGTTGAAAACCAGTGTGACACACTTGTGCAGTTCCTTTTCTAGGTTTCCTACTCTATCTTATTGATCTATGTATCTATCTGCCAATACCACACTACCTTGATTTTTGTAGCTATATAGTAAGCCTTCACATCAGATGGAGTGACTCCTTACATTCTTCTATTTCAAGATTATTTTAGCTATTCCAGGGCTTATGCCTTTCCCTATATATTTTAGAATATTTTAAAAAAATTTTTATTG
>NC_041215.1:25873057-25873823 GCF_002837175.3 Physeter macrocephalus | reverse complement strand
CTTCTCATTGCGGTGGCTTCTCTTGTTGCGGTGCATGGGCTCTAGGCGCTCGGGTTTCAGTAACTGTGGCACGCGGGCTCAGTAGTTGTGGCTCTCAGGCTCTAAAGCGCAGGCTCAGTAGTTGTGGCACACGGGCTTAGCTGCTCCACGGCATGTGGGATCTTCCCGGACCAGGGCTCAAACCCGGGTCTCTTGCATTGGCAGGCGGATTCTTAACCACTGCACCACCAGGGAAGCCCCTACTTGATAGATCGTTGTGATGTTCTAAGAAAGGGGTAGGCAAACTTTTTCTGTAAAGGGCCAAATAGTAAATATTTTAGACTTTGCTGGTCCTAAGGTTTCTGCCACGGCTCTCAACTCTATCATTGCATTGTGAAAGCAGCCATTGACAATCTGTAAATAAATGGGTGTGGCTGTGTTCCTATACAACCGTATTTTAAAAAACAGAAGACTAGACCATATTTGGCCTGCAGGCTATAGTTTGGGACCCCTGTTTAAGGCACTCACTGTTACTTCAGTTTGTTATTTATTAAGTCACAAAGGATTACAGAGGGTTGAAAGAAGATTGTAAATGGTCTGTGAGGGTCCAGGTAACCGACAGCATGAAACTACCCAGCCTGTTGATAAAATTAAAACTGGTCAATGGAGAATAGAAAGAAAGAGGAGAGGTAAGAAGTATGCAAAAAAAGCTCCAAAGCGGGGCTTCCCTGGTGGCGCAGTGGTTGAGAATCCGCCTGCCGATGCAGGGGACACAGGTTCGTGCCCC
>NC_041215.1:25860687-25869328 GCF_002837175.3 Physeter macrocephalus | reverse complement strand
CTCACATGCCGCGGAGCGGCTGGGCCCGTGAGCCACGGCCGCTGAGCCTGTGCGTCCGGAGCCTGTGCCCCGCAACGGGAGAGGCCACAGCAGTGAGAGGCCCGCATACCGCTAAAAAAAAAAAAAAAAAAAAAAAAAAAAAAAATCTCCAAAGCGGTCTCTCCCCTAAGGTTATTCCTCTCTCCTACATCAAACATTCACTAGCTTTTGAACGTAAATTGCATAGCCACTTTGCAAACTTGCTTTGCAGTATCCTCTAAAGTGGAACATAGGCATACCCTATAGCTCAGTAATTACACTCCTAGGTATGCAACCAACAGAAATACATACATAGGTTCACTAAAAGATATATACCACAACATTTAGAGTGATACGACTTTTTAATTAACTTTTAATTTTGAAGCAATTATAGATTCACATGTCGTTGTAAGAAATAACACAGAAAGATCCGATGTCCCCTTTACCCAGATTCTTGTGATGATAACATCTGGCAAAACTATAGAACAATATCATAACCAGTATGTTGACATTGTTTTAATCCACTAATCTTAGCTGGATTTCCCATTTTACTTGTACTTGAGTGTGTGTGTGTATGCGTGTGTGTATTTAGGTCTATGCAGTTTCAGCACATTTGCTTCATGCATTCACACATTCAAAATACAAAACAGTCCCACCACCACAAGGATCCTTCATGCTGCCCGCTTATCACCACCGTTTATCCTCTTTCCCCGCTGCTAATCCCTAGAAGTGCTCACCTGTTCTCCATTTCCAAAATTTTGTCATTTAAAAAATGTTACGCAAATAGAATTATCCAGTATATATCCTTCAGAGGTTGGCTTATATTATGAAGTATAATTCCCAGGAGATTCATCTAAGGTGTTGCATGTCCGTTTCTTTTGATTGTTTAGTAGTATTCCATGATACGGAGCTACCACCATTGTTAAACCATTCATTCATTGAAAAACATTGGGTTGAAGGGGGAAGAAGGGGATGAATTGGGAGATTGGGATTGACATATACGCACTACTATATACAAAATAGAAAGCTAATAAGAACCTACAGTATAGCACAGGGAACTCTACTCAATACTTTGTAATGACCTATATAGGAATAGAATCTTAAAAAAGAGTGGGTATATGTATATGTATAACTGATTCAGTTTGCTGTACAGAAGAAACTAACACAAAATTAAATCAACTATACTCTAAAAAAAATTAATTTTAAAAAAAGAATTAAAAAAAGAAAGAAAAAAACATTGGGTTGTTTCCAGTTCAGGGTTATAATGGATACAGCTGCTAGAATTTTTGTGTATAAATTTTGTGTGAACACAAGTTGTGATTTCTCTGGAACAAAGGTCCAAGAGTCAATTGTGGGTCAAAAGGTAGTTGCTTGTTGGTTTTTTTAAGGAACTGACAAAATGTTTTCCAGAGTGGCTGTACCTTTTAATGTTCCCACCAGCAATGTATGAATGATCCAGTTTCTCCACATCCTTATCAGCATTTGGTGTTGTCTCTATTTTTGTTTTAGCCATTCTGATAGGTGTATTGGGATACTTTATTGTGGTTTTAATTAGCGTTTAGCTAATAGTTAATGATGTTAAACATTTTCTCATTTGTTTCTTCTCTGCGTATACTCCTGGGTGAAATGCTTCTGGATGTCTTTTGTGGACTTGAATTGTTTGTTTTGTACCTTGATGTTGGAGAGATACTAGTCACTAGTTGGATATGTGGTTTGCAATTTTTTTTTTCCCAAGTCTGTAGGCTGTTTTTTATCTTCTAAACCAGGGTCTTTCTTAGAGCAAAAGTTTGGTGTTTTTCTTTTTTCTATTTTGATGAGGCTCAATTTATCATTTATTCCTTTTATGGATCATTTTTTGGTCTGAAATCTAAGAACTCTTTGCCCTAAATCCTAAAGATTTTCTCTTTTTTCCTCCTAAAAGCTTTATATTTAAGTTCATGATCCATTTTGAATTAATTTTTATAAACGGTGGGAGGTTTAGGGAGGGCTTCATTTTCTTTTGCCTATGAATTGTCCAACTGCTGGAGCAACATTTGTTGAAAAGGCTATCTTTCCTTCACTGAGTTCCTTCTGCACCTTTGTTGAAAACCAGTGTGACACACTTGTGCAGTTCCTTTTCTAGGTTTCCTACTCTATCTTATTGATCTATGTATCTATCTGCCAATACCACACTGCCTTGATTTTTGTAGCTATATAGTAAGCCTTCACATCAGATGGAGTGACTCCTTACATTCTTCTATTTCAAGATTATTTTAGCTATTCCAGGGCTTATGCCTTTCCCTATATATTTTAGAATATTTTAAAAAAATTTTTATTGGGGTATAGTTGATTTACAATGTTGTGATAGTTTCAGGTGTACAGCAAAGTGAATCAGTTATACATATACATATATCCACTCTTTTTTAGATTCTTTTCCCAAATAGGCCATCACAGAGTATTGAGTAGAGTTCCCTGTGCTATACAGTAGGTCCGTGTTAGTTATCTATTTTGATATAGTAGTGTGTATGTGTCAATCTCAATCTTCCAATTCATCCCTCACCCCCTCTTACCCCGGGTAACCATAAGTTTATCTTCTACATTTGTAACTCTATTTCTGTTCTGTAGATAAGTTCCTTTGTAGCCTATTTTTTAGATTCCACATATAAGCAATATCATTTGACATTTGTCTTTGTCTGACTTACGTCACTCAGTATGACAATCTCTAGGTCCATCCACGTTGCTGCAAATGAATAAGTATATGCATGTGTAAAAATAAACTTGCCAAGATATTTTAAATAGGAATTGCATTAAACCTAGAAATCATTTTGGGAAGAATTGACATCTTTATCATTTTGAGCCCTTTAATCCAAGAAAACCATATGTATCTCCATTTATTTAGATTTTCTTTTATTTCTTTCAACAGTATTTTGTAATTGTCAGCATGCAGATTCTGTATATGTTTTGCTTAGTGTACATCTATATATTTAATTTTCTTTGGAGTGTTAATAAATGGTAGTTGCGGAGCACAGGCTCCGGACGCGCAGGCTCAGCGGCCATGGCTCACGGGCCCAGCCGCTCCGCGGCATGTGGGATCCTCCCATACCGGGGCGCGAACCCGGTTCCCTTGCATCGGCAGGCGGACGCGCAACCACTGCGCCACCAGGGAGGCCCTGAATATCCTTTCTCTATTCCCAATGTGATGAGGAAAGCATTGAGTTTTTCATCCTTAAGTAAGATGTTAGTTGTAGGGTTTTTGTAGATGCTCTTTATCACATTGAGGTAATTACCTTCTGTTCTTAACTTGTGGAAATTATTTGCAATATATGGGTGTTAGATTTTGTCAAATTGTTTTCCTGGGTCACTTTATATAATAATATGATTTCTTCTCTAGCCTGTTGATATCATGGATTATATTAATTGATTTTCAAATGTTGAACTAGGCTTTCTTACCTGGAATAAACTTCACTTGTTCACACTATATAATTCTTCTTATATATTTTTATTCAATTTGCTAATATTTTGTTGTAGATTTTAAATCTAAGTTCATGAGGGATACTGATCTGCAGCTTTCTTTTTTGTACTATCTTTGTCTGGTTTTAGTATCAGGGCAATACTGGCCTCATAAAATGAGTTGAGTAGTAGTATTATTTTTATTGTCCAAATTTAGATGCTATTCAATTGTTCATCACCAAAAGAAAGGACCCATACATTGTGGTATTTCATAAAATGTAACACTATAGAGCAATGGAAATAAACAGGTCACAACTATACACAGAAATATACACTGGTCTCACAAATATTATCTTGAGCAAAGAAGCTAGTCACAAAAGTGATTGTTTATCTGACTCCATTTATCAAAAGAACTAAATAAGGGAAAACTAATCTATGATGTTAGAAGTCAAGATAATGGTTACCCTCCAATAAATATGTATATTTTTTAAAAAACACAAAAAAGCAAATTCATAAAAAAGAAAAAAAAAAGGCATACAGAGTAGCTTTCTGGGTGCCGGTCATGTTCTGTTCCTAGTTTTACAGATGTGGGCATTTCTGAACAGCTCATTGAGCTGTGTACTTACCTACCCATTTCTGTATGTTTGCTATACTTTGATTTTACAAAAAGCAATATCCACCACCCCATCCCAAGCCCATGGAGGAGTTTCCCTCTCACGCACCCTCTCTGCTTTCTGTTTGAATACCCAGGGACCAGAGTCACATGACTCAAAGCTCATGTGAACTCAAAGATGAAAACAGCTTTTTATAGTGTGTTTCACTAGAAAGATATAAATGTCATTGTTTTCAAAACAGAACCACTGTCTATTTTTCCTTCCTTTTAGGCCTTATGGTTGAACATCCTTAACCAGTGTATAATCCATTTGAGAAGTTTGAGAGCCATTCATATTTTTAGCAAAGAAATGGATCAAAAGGTAGTTCTGCCAACTACTTTCATTCGATGTGCACTCTCATGCCTGCTTTGTACTTGAAGCTAGTGCTATCACAGAGTATTCTTTACAACAATGCCCAGTTAATTAAAAATAATTTAGCCTGATAGCAACTGTGATTGCAGATATCCTTTGTTTAGTGTTCTGTACTTAAGACTGATAAATGAATAGAGATTTATTAAATACATAATTAGAAAAATGAAAGCCTTGATTAGTAAAGTATATCAAGAATCTAAGAATATCCTAGCTTCAAAACAATAAGCAGGAATATTAGATTCCAGTGATTAGTGGTACTACATCTTATATCAGAGGAACAAACAATTCACTGAAAACTACTTCCACCCAACAGATTCAAAGTTCTTAAGGTTTCCTATGTGCAGAAAGACCCCTGCCCTTCTAAATGCCTCTGAAGGTTTGTGAAACAGCACACTGCAAGAAGCCTGTAAAAAAAAATTCATCGAACACTCTGAAGAACAGGAAAATTTCTTTGAACAAAATTGGTACACTCCAACATATAGTCACTATCAAGTTACCCTCACAAGGAACAGAGTTCCTATTGATCCACCTCCCCTGTCACCCTTACCCTTCACTTCTCTATTTTATTTTACAATTTTCAGGAGAGAAAAACTGTTTTAAAAAAGATACTAGATGATGCCTTATATTTTCAGACTGATAACATACACAACTGTGATTTGAATATCATTAAACAGATAAGCAGTGTTTCTCGAACTTTAGGGTCCATGAGAATCACCTGCAGAGGCATTAAAAATGCAGATGCTCAGATCCTAGATCCACAGATTATGATGGGGCCCTGGATTCTGCACTTTTAACAATCTTCCCAGGTGATTCTGATACACAGGACTTGGGAGACAGAGAGAGACAGAGGGCTAGAACCAGGCTGAATAAATGAAAATTCCAGGACTGAAGAGTATGTTTGCAAGAAAATAAAGCTTGTTACTTCTGAATACGAATGACAATAACAACAGGGTATAAACAGTGCTGCCATGAACAAGTAATACGAGGCCTGATTTATACATGTAAGATATCAGTAAATATCATGCATTGTCCTCATTAATTCATTCAATAACTTAGCAACTGTGATTGCAGATATCCTTTCTTTAGTGTTCTGTACTTAAAACTGATAAATGAATAGAGATTTATTAAATACATAATTAGAAAAATGAAAGCCTTGATTAGTAAAGTATATCAAGAATCTAAGAATATCCTAGCTTCAAAACAATAAGCAGGAATATTAGATTCCAGTGATTAGTGGTACTACATCTTATATCAGAGGAACAAACAATTCACTGAAAACTACTTCCACCCAACAGATTCAAAGTTCTTAAGGTTTCCTATGTGCAGAAAGACCCCTGCCCTTCTAAATGCCTCTGAAGGTTTGTGAAACAGCACACTGCAAGAAGCCTGTAAAAAAAAATTCACCGAACACTCTGAAGAACAGGAAAATTTCTTTGAACAAAATTGGTACACTCCAACATATAGTCACTATCAAGTTACCCTCACAAGGAACAGAGTTCCTATTGATCCACCTCCCCTGTCACCCTTACCCTTCACTTCTCTATTTTATTTTACAATTTTCAGGAGAGAAAAACTGTTTTAAAAAAGATACTAGATGATGCCTTATATTTTCAGACTGATAACATACACAACTGTGATTTGAATATCATTAAACAGATAAGCAGTGTTTCTCGAACTTTAGGGTCCATGAGAATCACCTGCAGAGGCATTAAAAATGCAGATGCTCAGATCCTAGATCCACAGATTATGATGGGGCCCTGGATTCTGCACTTTTAACAATCTTCCCAGGTGATTCTGATACACAGGACTTGGGAGACAGAGAGAGACAGAGGGCTAGAACCAGGCTGAATAAATGAAAATTCCAGGACTGAAGAGTATGTTTGCAAGAAAATAAAGCTTGTTACTTCTGAATACGAATGACAATAACAACAGGGTATAAACAGTGCTGCCATGAACAAGTAATATGAGGCCTGATTTATACATGTAAGATATCAGTAAATATCATGCATTGTCCTCATTAATTCATTCAATAACTATTTATTAAACACCTTTGTGCCAGGCCTGAAGGATGCAATGGTGAAATATTCCTCCAAAAGCTGCCAGTGTCATAGAAAGAAAAGAAAAATAAGTAGGCATGCTGTGTGGCTGACCTTATTTATTTAAGCCTTGTTTCTTTAGAGCAAACCACTGACTGCAAAGACCAAGGATCCAGGTCACAGAGAGGCTTGAATGCAAACACCACCCCCATTATCCTGGACTCTGGCTCCATCTGTGTCCCTGGGAATGCTCATCTTGAATGCTCTACAGACTCCTTTCTCCCTCCATGGAACTGAGACTTTTCAAGCTGGCCAGGCATCTTCGGGCCAAAGCAGTTAAGACACACACACACACACACACAGAAGTCCCCCACACTGTGCATGGCAAGTCCTCCAGGTGCTTCAAGTGACCCCTCTTTCTGCTCATCTTCAAGAGTCAGAGTGCAGATGACCCTTCCCTCAGGGTCTGCAGCCCTTCTGGAGTACAACCCCTACCAACTCTCAGAGAGTTTCTGAGTTACTGTTCCCGCTGTTGGATGCCTAGGCAATGCCTTATAAGCGGAGGGGAAAGCTATTCAATACCTGAGCAGTAGGGCTGTTTTTCTTCCACCAACACCGAAGTTGTATCCCAAAGCAAAACACAGTATTTGCCTTTAGTCTTTCCCTTATCTTAGGGGGACCTTCCTCCTTTTGGAGGACCCATTCTCACTCCAAGTCAGAGGCCAGTACTGATTATCCCTCTCTCTCTTTCTCTTTTTTTAACTTGAAGTAAAATTGATTATCCCTCTCTTTTGAGGATTGAACCCGGTTAAGAGTTCTTGCAGTGTTGGCTAGAGCCCTTTGTTTACTTGGTTCCCTGAGCGAGGCTCTGTGGTGGGGAAGTGCCAACAAAATCTTGTTCCCATGCTTCCAGTTTCAGGCACTGTTAATTTCTCCAGTTATCATGATTGGATAAAGTGTTGATCTGGCCCTGAACCAGTAGAGAGGCCAGTGTGGTTGCCCAAGGTTTTGTTGCCGTAGTGGGTGAGAAAAGGGAATTGTGATTTTAGGTTCCTCATTTTTTATTTTGGTTGCTACGCCATTAGCATAGGTTTTTAGTAGAAAATAATTATAAAATAGTGAAATTCACACAAAATCACAAATCATCCTCAAACTTTTGCCTAGGCAAATGAATATATGTATGAGTATTCATTTGAATGTGTGTATATATATATTCATGTGTCTGTGTGTGCATAATATGTATTTTAACAACTAAACTTCAGTGTTAATTTTAAAACTACTTTTTTTTAAACAATGTATCATAACACCTTTCCATTTCAAAAAATAATAGAGCTACCATCAATTTAAGACTGTATTCTATCTATTGAATAGATTTACCATATGGTACCTAACAAGTCCTCTAATGTTCAATATCTGGGGCTGTTCACGATTTTTCACTGCTATAAACAGCCCGACATATTTTAACTACATTTCAGCGTTTCTCACACCAATTATCTTATGCATACCTCAACACTCCAACTTGCACCACTATCTCCTGTCATAAAGATACGGGAAATTTGTTTCTCCTCCAGATAAGTGCCCATTAGCAAACCCAGATGGCCTAGTCATAAAGATCAAAGTCCTCCTTAACACCCTCCAGTGCCTTTTGTCTAACACACCCAGAATTTCAAAGTCCTACCTTTTGTTTTGGTGGAGTTGAACTCAGGTGACACTGAGACCTCTCCTCTGTTAACGGTAGTTATGGCTGAATGAAATCGGACTTCACCGCTTTTACTAGTATCTGGCTTTGTTTCTTTCCACAACTCTGAGTGATAATGCTCTGACAAGTCTCAGCTCCTACCCATCCTGATCTACAGCAGCAAATACGCTTTGTGATTTTTGCCTAACAGGATCCCTGTCTTCCTGATACTTCTGATCTCCACGAATTGTTTGATCTCCAGGGCTCTACTCACTTGCCTGAACTTCCAATTTCTCATCCTTCCTGGCCTTAAAATGTGCCATCTCTTCTCATGGGCCTGGCAATAAATAGGTTGTGTGTGGAATCATTTAAACACACAAAGAGATACATAAGGTACTGTAATGGATAAGAAGTTTAACTCTTATGGGCAAAAGGATAAGAATAAAATGATACAG